>NC_080178.1:31602322-31832873 GCF_950295315.1 Erinaceus europaeus
GTAGCGGCACTATGCACAGTGAGGGAGTCTTATGTGAGCCTTGAGGGTGTTCTCTGCTGCATGTTAACTATTATGGGTGGGGCTGAGATAAGAAGTATTATTCCTTATTTAATGTTACACACTCTGATCTCTGCACTGCATACTTGCTCCTCCTGTGACCTGCTCTTTGCATTTGTAACTGCTTCTTTATGCTGATGGTTTTAAATAAGTGACCATTCCTACAAGGAAATTAAAGGAAGCTGTCAGTGTAGAGTTAATATAGTTAAAGCATCTTTAACTGCTACAAACGCTTTAAATAATTAAAACTGTATGCTTGAGGAGTCAAATTTGCATTTCTTTACCAAGTTTATTTAGCATACTTTGTTACACTCAGTTAAATGGAGAATGTTCTGTCTTATTGTCTTTGCTTTGGGTTGATCATTTAGCTTTTTTGATTCTCATGCCCTGGTATAATTTCACAGTCTTTAGGTCTCTAAAACTATACATATATTAATGTGTATGTAAACCTGTACATACACATTAAAGGCTTATTGTTTGTGCTGCATAGAATCATTGCTTAAGGCACTGAACTTTCCTAGTATCCCAAGGAGTAACTTGGCCTACAGAGACTTCACTGGGGGTGAAGAAAGACCTTGAGAAAGTTCTTTCTTCTACATTTTTCTTTTTTACCGCTTCCATCACCAAAGGTCTGTGTCCCTGTCCCTACCCCATAAGTTCTTTTAGACAACCATTTTTTAAAGCTTTCTGTTTGTTTGTTTGTTTGTTTGTTTTGGGCATTGCCTTTACTCCCCAGAACTTAATTTGTGACTTTCTTTGCTCAAACATAAAGATACAGAAGGTGGACCTTCTGCACCCCATAATAATCCTGGGTCCATACTCCCAGAGGGATAAAGAATAGGGAAGCTATCAAGGGAAGGGATTGGATATGGAGCTCTAGGGGTGGGCATTGTGTGGAAATGTACCCCTCTCATCCTATAGTCTTGTCAATATTTCCATTTTAGAAATAAAAATTTAAAAAAACATAAAGATACAGGTTTTGAATGGTCATGGGAAAGTGGAAAGAAAATTAAAGTGCCGTCACAGTCTCTTTACATATCAGTTGGCAAAGCATGTGCAGACTGTTCTCCATAAATTAGTTCATTGCTCAAGTTATGCATGTTTAAGAAGGAATAAATTAGTTATCCATTTCCTAGTGAGTGGTGGGATCAATTGGAGCATGATGAGAGAGAAAAATCTCACACTTTGGCTTCCCTAGTTGGGATTCAATATCCCCTAAACTTCACAGTTAATCACTCTATCAGTTTCCTGGGTTATTTCTGATTGCACTTGGAAGCTGTTCCTTTTAATGTTCCTTCCCAGGTAAGTAAGAGTTTTTGAATTTTCCCAGTGGGGTTGTAGGTGGGTGATGTTGTCTCCTTTCTACTCAGAAGTGCTCCTGGTTACAGTGGGTTCTTCTGCCTTGTGTCAGTTTGGGTATTTTCAGGGATCTGTATGTTTGCGCGGTGACAAATATGAGGGTTCTAATATGTTTAACTGTTATGGGATCTGTTATGTCTACTTTAGGGTCGACCCCATCCCATATGACACTCCAAAACCAGCGGGCCACACGCGGTTTGTCTGCATCTCAGACACACACTCCAGAACAGATGGTATCCAGATGCCTTATGGGGACATCCTTCTCCACACAGGCGATTTCACCGAGCTGGGACTGCCCTCAGAGGTTAAGAAGTTTAATGACTGGTTAGGTAAGGAATGATTGCGTTCTGGCGCTCCCAATTAACCTTTCCCGTCCGAGTGTCACTCACTGCGTCCTAATTGAATTAGAGCACTTGGAAGCCAGCTCAGCCATTTCTAGTATGATATGTAGTGGTGTCTACCTTTAATCCAATTCTGTTAATTAAAGATGAATTTTTAGATATTTAATTTTACTGTGTATCCTTTCAGTGCCTGGCCTCCGCGGCTCTGGGGCAAAGGGATGGAAAGCTTTGAAACCGATCTCATCTCACTCATTCTGCTTTAATGAGGGCATTCATTGGCGCACATGAGACTCAGAATCATATTTTTAATTCACTGGCTCTGTAGTTGTTCCCAGATATTATGAACAAAGATATACAAATGACCCACTAGGAAGAGAACATTTTTAAGAAATGAAGAAGGTGAAGAAGGGTATGAAATTTCTTATATGAGGGAGGGAGGGTCCTGGCATAGTGCTATTTGGAAGAAGTATTCTTAAGATTTTTTTTTAACATTTATTTATTTATTCCCTTTTGTTGCCCTTGTTGTTTTATTGTTGTAGTTATTATTGTTGTTGTTGGATAGGACAGAGAGAAATGGAGAGACGAGGGGAAGACAGAGAGGGGGAGAGAAAGATAGACACCTGCAGGCATGCTTCACCACTTGTGAAGTGACCCCCCCATGCAGGTAGGGAGCTGGGGGCTTGTGCTTTGTGCCACCTGTGCTTAACCTGCTGCGTTAACCTGGAAGGGTGTCCCAAAGCCCCTGAAAAGATAGAATGTCATTATATAAAACTCCCAAACCTTTGAACACATAGCCATTCTGTAGTGGCACCTTAGGTAGTTGCCGAATGTTAACATTACAAGGTAATCATAGGGTTATTCAGAGATAGATCAGATGCCAGAGCTTTTTAAGAACCTTTTTAAGTGAGGGAAAGAAACCAGGGCCCTGAGATTTTTGGAGTCTCAAAAGACACGAATGGATTACATAGCAAAGAACAGAAATAAACCTGGAAGAATAATGTCATGAATACACCAGCCAACACAACTTTAGGTAAAAACTTAATTGACTTTCTCTCAGACTAAAGCACAGCTGGAGAAATTTTTAAAATACTTAATGATCAAATATATATATTAATGAAAACATGGCATTTATTAAAACATTTAAAATATATTTTAAAAAATAAGCTTAACTAACAACAGAACTATTTTGAGGTTTCATGTGACTGCACATTTTGCCACATTTTGTATAGGGATAGTTGGTATCAGAGTATATACCTGATTTTCAACTTTTAGTTATTTTTAGTTATTAGTATTGGTAAGATTTTAAGCAGTTTGACACAATTTTCATTTAGTCCTCTTTATTAAAGCATGGAATTTGCATTGCTTTATGCTTTTATTTAATAATACATTCGTCTAAAAATGCATGCATTTGCATACACTGATAGCATTTTTTCTTCTGACAACTAGCACTGAAATGTGCACTTTTGTTTGTATATGACTTTTTACCTCCACTGACTTATTTCCTAGGGTAAAATACTGTGTAAGAGTTATATTACTAAGCTAAATGACTTGAAATTCCTTATGGTCCTTGTTACATATTTTACATCATGTTTCTAAGGGAGAGGTTTCAGCTATGTACCTAATCTTAACAGTGAATGAATTCAATACATTTACCAAGATCTGTTTTAGCTATTTATTAAGTGTTTATAGCTTGTGCTGTTTTTAGTAGATGTTCAGTCATCCAATTTTGTAGGGAAGATACAGTAAATACCATTTGGCCTATTCTCATTTTTACAGATAACTCAGATGTGGAGAAGTTCAGTGGTTTTCATAGAGTCTCCTTGTGATGGGCTCTCCTCAGCTATCATTTGGCATTTTCTACTTATTTATGTTTGGAAATTTTGTTTTCAGGTTAACAATTTTTATTTATAAACTATTGGCAGGCAAGAATTTTGAGAGTGGGACTGCGACAGTTATAGTCTCTTCTATAACTTATGTAACTCAACACAGGAATTACTTACCTGCACTGACAAGGTTGATATGTGAAGAAAAGAGTGATACTGTCAGAAATGTTTATGCAAGTACAGAACAGGATAGATCCTGGTTAAAATCTTGTTTAGCCACTGACCTTGGGCAACTGAGTTAACCTCTCTTTTCCCCTTGACTTCCCTCTGAAGAACTAAGGATTAATACTACCTGTCTTTCTAGATTGTTGTGCAGATTAATCAGTAAATGATTGCTGCTAGTAAGCTTTTGTGGGCCATTAATAACTAAATGGGGAATGCAGTGAATGAACCATCAACAGATATTTAAAGGGTAAAAACAAGAAGAGGTCATAGGAATTATTTAAGTAGATTAGAAGTAAACACTGGGAGATTTTATAAAGGAAAGTACTCCATAAATGGAAATCTGCCGTAACTAAAGAAAGAAAATGATAAGGAAATAAAATGCCCAGGTTCAGTTGCAAGGTCAGTTCCTTCTCTTCCTATTTTCTCTCTGATCTTGTTGCGACTGGAAGAAATCTCAGCAGGGGGTGCAGAGTCTGTGGCTGAAGGGGTCCTATGGGTATGTGTAGAAAAATTGGGATCCCAATAGGGAAAGCCCAGAATATCTCACTGTTACCCAGGCAACCTCATGGTGCTCAGAGGTGAGAGCTGGGTCACTTGGCCCAATCAGGAATGTCTCACCTGAAAAAAAAAAATCTCAGCAACAGCTTCCAAGCATGTGGGCTGTTGGTATCAAGGTTCAAATCAGTTTAAGGTTTTTACAACTCTCACTAGTTTGAGTCCTAACATATTTGACAGGTACTGGAAAATCAGTGAGCCTTCAATCTAATTTCCATGTATCTTCTGTAGTTTAAGCTCCCATGATTATGGCACTCCTATTTACACCATCTCTTGAAGATTACTAATATTTTACAGTCCAGGAAACTCAAGTTCAGTGGAGTTATCTTTAACCATTATTTGACAGATGAAAACAAAACAAACAAACATAAGAAAACAAACGTTAGGGAGGTTAAGCAATCCACCCAAATTACAGTTGACTGGTAAACATGGGCTTAGTTGTCTACCCGAATACACAGCCTTCTCTGTGATGTTATAAGTGGGCTTATGGCAGCTGGGACACTCACAGAATTTAGGCTTGACTGTAGCTACCCTCTTCTCCATGTGTCAGTTTAGTAGCAATATGACCATCTAGTATCATTTGAAAGATGTATTTAAGCCTCGCTCATCTGGAATGTCACCCTGGTCCACTAGCTGCAGGGACTGAGCATCCTGTCATGAGTTCCTTGTTGATTCAGAGATCAGATGGGTCCTGGTTAATATGTACAGAATGTCACCTGGCAGGTGTTATGAATGCAAAGTAATTTATTAGATGAAATAGCACAGTGCATGGTCATTAGAGGAGAGAACTCAAACTCAGTGCAAATGATTGAAAATCATAATGATTGCCAGCCAACTTTGAATTTTATAAATGAAGAAATCAAGACTGGGGAGTATTTCCTCATGTGTGTAATTGTCATTAACAATAACAACAAACAACAACAATAATCATATTACACATCATGGCTGTTCCCAAGGTTATGTTCTGTAATAAAACTTGTGTTGTTTTTCTTTTGCCGCCAAGGGGCTGGGGCTCAGTGCCTGCATGATGAATGCCTAGGTCTTGGCAGCCATTTTTTTTCTTTTTTCCTTTTCTCTTTCTTTCTTTCTTTCTTTCTTTCTTTCTTTCTTTCTTTCTTTCTCTCTTTCTGTCTGTCTGTCTGTCTGTCTGTCTGTCTGTCTTTCTGTCTTTGTTTTGATAGAGACAAAGAGAAATTGAGGCTGGGAAGTGGTGAGGGGGAGGAAGGGAGGGAGAGAGAAAGAAACACCTGCAATATCGCATAACTTCTCCACTGCTCCTGAAGTTTCCTGCCATGCTAATGGGGAGTGGAGGCTTGAACCTGGTCCCTGGCATATGCTCTCTACTGGTGCACTATCACCTGGTCTCCAAATTTGTACCATTTTTAACAAAGCCTCTGGTCTACAGACTTTCAATGAATAGTATAGAAGGAGCAGCATAGAATTCCAAAGGCACAGCTAGAAGGAACTAGTATTGTGAATTTAAAGAGGAATTTAGAGTGTAGTTGGAGTAAAGCTATGGCATAAGAATTAAGGCTGCGGGAGTCAGGTGGTAGTGCGGTGGGTTAAGCGCACATGGTGTGAAGCACAAGGACTGGCGGAAGGATCCTGGTTTGAGCCCCTGGCTCCCCACCTGCAGAGGAGTCACTTCACAGACGGTGAAGCAGGTCTGCAGGTGTCTATCTTTCTCTCCCCCTCTCTGCCTTCCCCTCCTCTCTCCATTTCTCTCTGTCCTATCCAACAACAACAACATCAATAATAACTACAACAATAAAAAACAAGGGCAACAAAAGGGAAAATAAGTAAATTAAAAAATTAAAAAAAAATAATTAAGGCTGCGGGCAAGCCTTCCTCTTAACAATTACACCAGATGGATAGAATACTGGGAATGTTAAGAGATCTTGAAATTCCACCCCCTAATTGGACAGAAGGAGAAACTGAAGCCTGAGAGATTAAGTGAATTACTTAGAACTACTTGGAAAAATAATGGGCACAATAGACAAGAATTGGTTAATGCTTTATAGTGCAGTCATAGATATACGAGTACAATTTCATTATATCAGGACCACACAGTTCTCTTCCTCCTCTCCCTCTCCTTTTCCTAAGTTCTATACTTTGATGCAAATACACCCTGCCCAGTCCACATTTGTGTTCTCCATCCCTGTCCCTGTTTATTAAGTTTTAGAAGTAAGAAACTGAGGTTTGGTGACATTCATTAACTCGAGATCACACAACTAGGTGACCTTGGGATTTCATCATGAGTCCCTCAGACTCCAATTCCTGGACATGTTCTCCTTTATTTTCCTGTAGAGAAAGAACAAAGTAAGTGGGACTGGGATCACTGGTGGAGAGAATGTATCTGGGGTAAAACTGCAGTTCTTTGAATTAACTGCTTCTTTTTTCTACAGACTCTCAGGCATGTGTTCTCAGGGTCCAAAATGAGATTAAGTCATGATAAAGCATTTTGTAGCACAGTTCCTGTATCTGTGAGTTAGCCTCTGTAGAGGCTTTGGGAGATGGCAAGACTTTCCTATGACTTGGTATAGACCATTCCAGTGAAGAGTTGCAAATATCCCTGAAGAACACTGAAGATCTCGCTATTTCCCCTATTTCCGTAGACTCCAAGGAGTAGTCTAGATTACCCCTTGGAATTAGCATTTCACTACACTCCTTTCAGTCCTTAAAGTGAATAGCCATGAATAGGAGTCTGCCTATCTTCTCTTTTGTGGGCAAGTCTCTCACTTACCAATACTCAAGTTACAGATAACAGATTTTTTTGAACAACTTCTGCTTCTCCTCAGTATCCTTTCCCCCCTAAAATCTATGCCAGGAGTTGAGGAATGAAACTAAAGCTCCATCTCTGCCACTCAGACGGAACCATCAGAATCCTTGCTTTCCACCTTTCTGCAGTCTGGCTGGTGAGAAATTCCAATGATTAGCCATTCCAGTAATTAGCCCCTCTCTGCACCCTACTGCTCCCCATAGATTTGTCTCCCAGCATCAGAGAAATCTGTGGCAATTTCTTGCCAGAAACTGTGGGAAATGTGACACCAGTCTTTCCCAGATATATATATATATTTTTTTTTTCTTCAAATAGTGGCTAAATCCTAGTGTCCTGTTGCTATATTCTCTTAGATATCCTGCAGAGGAATACACTTTGGTTAACTGAGCCGGAATCCTAGCCACTCACCCATTTCCTTTCTTTCATTTAAATATGCTGCCTGGGAATGAGCGCAGGACTTCTCCAGTATCATTTAACCACTTTTATGATTCAATTTTTAATATCTATTTTTGTGAGTGAGTGAGAAAAACAAAGAGGAGAAGCCACTAAATACCACTCCACCATTTTTGGAGTTCTGTTGGTGCCAGTCATGGTACTCCCATGTGCTGCTAGGAATCAAACCCAGGGCCTCAAGGCATGGAAACATATGTGGCTTATACTCATTGAGCCACCTCCCCAGATACAGTAGCCTTCTTTTGAATATTGCTCCTATGTCTTTGTATGCTACACAAAGTAATCCTTACACCAGTCCTTGAGCTTTGCGCAATGTGCGCTTAACCCGCTGCGCTACCACCAGCCCCCTATAATCGATTCTCTTTTCAGAGTCAGTTGCTTTCCTTAACACACTGGTTAGGCATCTGTGCAGCCCTTTCTGTGCTTGCTACATAATTGTTTGCTTCCTCCCCTTTTGTTTATGTCTAACCACTGTTCTTCATACACACTGTTCTGAGTGAAGAGCCTGGAAATCAGTCCATAGGCACAAATGGTTATTGAATCACTAAACAAATCAATGAACACAAGTCACTTTCAGCCTGTACTCTTGGCTCATACTTTACATATTACTGTGTGCAAGATGTCTTATCCTTCTCTTTTCCTTTTCTTTTTTCTCCTCAAGGTATTTATAATGTCCATTTGGCTTTTATTAGTGATACCTATATCACTAGCGGAATACTCAGAAGAGTTTGCTGTTGTTAGGTTTCCTGCATTATAATTAGAAAGACAAGGTTCTTGGGTGGCTTAATCTCTGAGCCAAAACTTTTTATGTGTAACAATCTGTTCAGTTAAAATCCTTTTTAACATAACACCAATGTCAGAGGCCTTTCTTTTTCTAGTTGTCATCTAATAGCTCTGAATTTCAGTTTCTGTAGGCATAAAAGAAAGAACAAGAATACTTCCAGGGAACTTCTCATGGAGAGGGTTATTTATATTTGTAGGAACATTGTATTAGGCACGGTTATAACAAAGTGTGACTGTAGCAGACATCCCAGATCATAGACATACAAATCAATTTAGTCTCTTTCAGAATAATCATATTGGGAAACAGTGTTCCTTTTTCAGTGATAGTGCTATTGACTTAACATTTTGGAGCTGATCTTTAGGAAAAGCATGTACAGCCTGAACTATGTATATTGTATGAAAATTTTATTCCTTCACCACAGTGATTCTTGATGATTTAAAAATAAAGGGCTGGGCGGTAGCGCAACAAGTTAAGCGCACATGGCATGAAGCGCAAGGACCAGCGTAGAGATCCTGCTTTGAGCCCCCGGCTCCCCATCTATAGGGGGATCACTTCACAGTCTTTCTGTCTCCCTCTCTGTCTTCCCCTCCTCTCTTGATTTCTCTCTGTCCAACAACAACAGCAATGGCAGCAATAACAACAAGGGCAACAAAAAGGGTAACAAAATGGGAAAAATCACTTCCAGGAGCAATGGATTCATAGTGCAGGCACAGAGCCCCGGCAATAACCCTGGAGTAAAAAATAAATAAATAAACAAATAAATAGAAATAGAGATTACAGAAGAAAGAACAAAATTGCCTATGCCAAAGATGATAATGTTTTAGCATGCTGCTTTATAAGAAAAATTTTCTGTTCGTGTGCAGGTACCTATATATATGAGTGCGCATGCACACATGTGCAGACACACACACACACACACAGCCAAAAGTGAGAGCATACAATGGTACTATTTTGTAGCCTGCTTTTTTGTCTTCCCAATGTACCACAGCTTTCCACATAGGTTATTATGGCTAAAGCACTTTACCCATAAAAAAGTATTTTCAATATAAATAAGCTACTTGTATTTTAAAAATCCAGGTAGTCATCTTGAGCAAAGTAGAAAATAGCCATTTCTTTGTAATCCTATTTGCAAAGTATTACTACTTGGTGTGTAGTGTTGGAGAAATATTTTTTCTGTTTTGGATATTCTTAATAGCAGTGCAAGTCTTCATCTTTTTAAGGGATTTTTATTTAGTGCTATTTTTTTAACTAATAGAACTGTGCACATTATGTAACCCATGTCTTTTGAAACAGTTTTGCTGAATATCACTGTGTTATATATGTGCACTATAATTTTTTAACTAGTGTATTTATTACAGGTCACCTAAGGTGCTTTCATTCTTTTATTTATTTATTTATTTATTTTAAATTCCTTTATTGGGGGATTAATGGTTGACAGTCAACAGTAAAATAAAATAGTTTGTACATGCATAACATTCCCCAGTTTTCCACTTAACAGTTCAACCCCTGCTAGGTCCTTCTCTGCCATCATGTTCTGGGACATTCTTTTATCTGCACTCTTGAGATGAATATCATTCTTGCTTTTTCTTTGTAAATGTACTTAATCATATTCATTGTCTCTCTCCTAGTAGTAAAATTGTTGTTCCATAAATGTGAACATATTCATCAAAATGCATATTTAAAATGTAGATAATAATACAGGATAAAAACAATTAGTATACAATTCATAGACAACTATTTTTAACAGCTGTTCATATATCCTCTTGTGTGGAGTATGGATGTACATGCATGCTGATGTATAAAAAGACAATGTGCTGTAACATCAAGAGCATATGTATCTGATTTTAGGTTTAAATTTTGATTTTGCACCTGGTAGGGTGGCTCATTGGTAGAGCACAGAAAGTATAAGCCTGAAGCCCTGAGTTTGATTACTAGCATCACATACACTGTATTGGACTCCATGCCCAATAAATAAATATTTTAAAATGTATTTAGGCTTCATCATTGTTAATTATGTGATCTTCAATTTATTCATTTGTGAAAGGAACATCATTAAATGCTTAGTACATCTAGCCTACAAGTATTATTGTGAGATTAGCAGTCACTGGTTACCTGACACATACAGGTAGTGAAGAGTCAGGAAATGTTATCTGCTACTATTACTTTATGACTTCTCCCCATTCTGTTGGGGAGTTTTTCCCACTTCATAGGGCATCTGAACTTCAAGGAAAATGGATTTTTCAATTCTTGTACCACAGTGACCCAAGGACTCTTGGTCCACTCTGCCTGTGGAGCAAAGAAAGAGTAAACCTGGTGACTCTGCCTGATCAGCTGAAATAGCACTGCCTCCTGTCCAGATGACCCACACATAGACTTCTGGTTCACCTCTGAATCACCTCCATGTGTGATTCAGAAGGAGGAGCGACAGGCCTTTCCTTTCAGTCCCCTGTCATCTCTTTTATGTCTCTCAGCTTTAATCTGGCCCACCAGCCTTGCTTCAGGAAACTATCCCTTTCAGCACACCAATGTGGGTTCAGTTTATTTTTCAAACTTGTACACACAATTTTTTAAATCAATTTGTTCTAGAGAAGGAGAGAAAGAGAGAGAGGAAGAGAAAGAGAATACCAAAGCACATGCAATCCAGTCATTGAACTCCAGACCTTCTATTTGAGGGTCCATTGTTTTATCCACTGGGCCACCCCCTGGGCTACTTATACATAATATATCATAGGCATAATTTGTACAATTAAGGCATCTGACTTTCCTGAAACAATATATAATTATTAGTACATAGACTTTGTGAAATGGACAGGTGGAGATATTGAATAAGAAAGCACTAGTATGACATAATGACAAGACTAATAAGGTACAAGTCCCAAACAAAAGACTCAGGATTGGAGCAGAGGAGCCTCATTGAAATGTTTATAGTGGTATAATTTTATGAATACTTAATATCCATATCTGATAAAGAGATTGAGGTTTGAGGCTTTATGGTGACTTTCCTTATGACTGATAGAAAAGCATTTTCATGATGTGCCTTAGAGCATAAAATCTGAATCTAATTTAGGTTTTAGTTTCAAAGTATTTTTTTTTACCTTTCTCATGCATGATATTGTAGATGTAGGATTTTTCAGTTTTTGATTCATATTGTGGTTTTACTGATAACTATCATGGAATTATAATAGATTTAAGAGTTTCATCTTCTATTTTAATCAGTTCACTTAGGATTTTTTTTCTTAGTATGTGACTTTGTCTCTTAGTTGTCTAGATAGCCTATTCTGTCCATGAACACAGAATATTTTCTTCCCTGTTGTGTGAACACTTATTGTATCCATATAACCACTTATTCATGTTCACTATTTCATTATTTTTCTTTGCATTGATGAATCTTTTACTCTGAAGTAAATTATTTGATGATCTAATTCTTATATAAACTTGTATTCTTAATAAGGACAAAATGCACTTTAGAATATTGTTTAATTTAGAGAGATAATTACTTGGGGAAAAAATTGAACCCAAACACAGAACACCTGAAATAAGTAAGATCAAATAAGTAAGACTGGATTTTGTTCCATCAGAAAACATCATTAATGACCTATGGGCATGATGACTAGGTCATTTGTGATCTGTGTGAACCTAGTCCTCTGTGGTGTGGCCAATCATTTTCTGAAATTACATTAATTATGATGCCTCTCATTTATATGACACCTTTCCTCTAAATGACTCAAAGTACCTTTGAGTACATTAGATCATTAATACTTAGAATAGTCCAGGGAAGTTGCTATGAGAAGACAGTATTATTCCCTTCTTGCTCATGGAAGGGAATAATAGAATTCTGTGCTCATCACAGAATGCAAGCCTAAATGAGAGATGGAATGAAAGCTAAAGTCACTTGATGTTGTCTCTGTTCTTCCAGCCTTCAATTCTAAAGCTTTTTGCTTTCTCCTTTTTCTGAACTATTTTCTAAAGGGAAATGGACAGGGACAAGAAAAATGTAGCCATTATTTCATCAGTTTATCAGAAAATACCAGGTAATCACTTTTATGAACAAGATGAATCTTTTTTGCTTTTGCTCTATAAAAGTTGTATCACTATTGGGGCATTCTGGTTTTCTCATGAGCTAGTTCATTTGTCTTTCCTGTTTCACTGCCTACCACGTGTATCTCTACTCATTCCTTTGTTCTTTGCATTTACCTCTGGGAGTTTTCTACTTTGTTCCCTCTCCTCCATCTGTAGCATCATTCTGGCCTAAAATTTTTCTCATCTTGAACCTTTGTGCTTAACCATTTAATCATTAGTCTTTGGGTCTCTGTTCAAATGCCACTGTCTCAATGAAATCTTGTTTCTCCTCCCTCCTGTGTCTTCTTACTGACTGCCAGTCTTCCTCCACTGAAGATAAACTCTGTGAGAACCTGGACTCCCTTACGGAGTACTATATCCCCCATTCCTACTACAGAACCTGACTCATAAGGTCTGTTTATTGTATGTGTACTGAGTGAAGCGGCATATGAATGAGATCAATTCCAAGATAACAGGGACTGTTAGTCCCTTGACCTTTTGATGAGATTAAAAGCTCAATGCCTTCAGCATAATACATGCTCAATAAAATTTGCTGAGTACCAATCTTTGCACAAGTTGATTAAGCTCCCTATTTTGTCAGTCTTGTTCCCCTTTTTCTCTTTTTCATGAACTACTGATAATTCTTTATGGCCCATTTTTTTAAAAGTTTCTTTCTTTTTCCCTCCCTCCCTTCCTTCCTTCCTTCCTTCCTTCCTTCCTTCCTTCCTTCCTTCCTTCCTTCCTTCCTTCCTTCCTTTCCTACCAGGGTTATCACTAGGGCTCAGTGACTGCAGGATTCCACCCCTTTCAGTCATCTTTTATTTTCTTTTCTTAGGGTAGAGTGTGAGAGACAGAAGAGAGAGATAGAGGGAAAGAGAAACGTCAACTGCTTCATCACTCTTGAAGGTTCCCCCTTGAAGGTGCTCCTAATGTAATGATCCTGGAATTGAACCCAGCTCCTTAATCATGGTAACCTGTTTATTCTACTAGATGAGCCACCTACTCTCTTTAAGACCCATTTCAGAGGCAACCTCTGTTACAAAGCTGACCATACTTTTCCCTTTAGTCTCTGTTCCTTCCTCCCCTCCATTCTGTGTACAGATAATTGGCACACATTACTTTAAAGACTTCTGATCTTCTCTTTCAATCATGATTTTCCTGAGAGCAAACACCCAGTGGAGTTTTTAGCAAACAGTGACTCTTTCTTAAATATTTGGTTTTCTTCACATCTTAGTTGTACTCTCATGAACAAAATGCTATGCTTTCCTGACTGCAGCCTCTTTTCCTCTTCTTCACAACTGGGAGAAGCAACAGTCTGTTGTGAGGGTGAAGTTTGAGGAAAACTTTTGGAAGGTGTCAAGTGCCACACAAATGTTAAGGGTATAGTCATTTTGTTGTTGACACCCCCATCTCTGGTTGTATTTCTTTCCCAGACACTGACCCAGGTTTCTTTAGAAGAAGCATTCTTGCTCTTGCTCTCACTTTCACTCTGTCTTGCTCTCTCTCTCTCTCTTTTCCCTTGTCATTCTTTTGTTGCCAGGGATTTTATACCTGCATGATTCCTTTTTTCCTGGCAAACTTTTTTTGTTTTGTTTTGTTAAGAGAGGGGTGGGGTGGGGGGAAGGAGAGACATCACATTACTGTTTCCTCTCTTGTGAAGTTTTTGCATGATGCTCCCATATGGCAGCCAAGGACTCTAACCCAGGTTCTTGAGCCTGTTAGTGTGCACTCGACCTGGTGATCTCCTGATCCCCCAGGACAATCATTCTTATTCACACAAAGTGATCCTCAGTTTGGCTCTGAAATTGCTGATTGTGGAAAGCTCACTTCTTTAGCTTCTTTTTTTTTTTTTTTTTACCTCTTCCCACACTGTGTTGTTTTCTGGAATCTAGCTTCCAGCTTACCTCTTGGTTTTTCAACATCACTTTTCTGGCCCTTCAAGCTGCATGGAGAGTTGGTTCTGCTTCCTGGTCTATCCGTGACTCACTAATTCTTGACATACCCCCCCTACACCCTCCTCCCACTTTTGACTGATAAATTTCATTATTGGTTTTGTGTGAAAGTCTTCAGGGTTCTACTCTGCCTGACCCCTGTGGTCACTTAGTGATTACATGCGCCAGCTGAGGTAATTTATTCACTCTGTTTTGGTGTGAACATGTCCCATGGGTCTTGTAACTGCTGTAATCACTTGACCCTAGTGACTGTTAAATGCTTTAAACACAGTTATTTTAAATTTATAATTGTTTTCATTAAAAAAAAAACCCTTACAGTAACTTAACTGACCCCGCTATCAACATGGCATTATGTTCACGGGGAAGAAATGAAAATATTATGATGCAAATAATATAGTACTCATCAGAGTGATGTGGTACATCATTAGCTCACCCTGCAGTTGCTCACTGGAAGTCGTGCAAAACAGGTGGAAAAGAAGAGAACATAATTACCACACTGTGCATGTTGTTCGGAATAGCCTCTCCCAGGCAGACCACTAGTGTAGGGAGCACAATGTAGAGTCCTGGCCATGGGCAGACCTCCTAGTCAGTATATCATTTTTTTAAAAAAAGGAATTTATTATTAAAGGAACATTATAATATATCACTATGTAGGTTTCAGGATTGTAGCATTATAACCCAACATCTGCATCACTCAATCTACTTTTAATAAATACTTCTGGACTTATTTTAAATCCAATAGCAAATTCAGGCAAGTTGCAAGAAAACAGAAGAATACCCCAGTTCTAGATCCTCTAATCTGTAAATATGTTTTTCTGTATAGCTGTGTTCTATCTTGGTTTATTGTTCTTGCTGTTGTTGTTGTTGTTTCCTGAAACACTTAAAAGTAAGCTATAAGCATCATGCTGATTTTACCCTATTTAAAATTTTTACCCTATTGAAATATTTAAATATTTCAATGTGTTTTTTCCCCAAGAACATGAATATTCATTTACATTAATGTATAATTTTCAAAATCAAATTAAATTCTACTTAAAGACTTTTTTTAATTTGCCAATTATTCTAACAGTGTTTTTGGGTTTTGCCTTGTTATTCTGGATTCCAATCCAGAATCATGCTCTGCAATTTGTTTTGTCAGGCCAGACCAAATCAAATGAAGTAGAAATAGTGTTTTTTCAGCTTCTTTAAAGAGTGAGGAATTATAACGGAAACTGGATCTGTGAAGTTAGTATTTTTACCTTGGTTTGTTTAATAGCTGTTAGGCTCCTTATCAAAATGTAACAAGTAAAGAAATCAAAAGAGCCTTGATAACCTGGCTGAAGGTACTGGAAACTTTCACGCTTAGATACTCTTGTGTTTCTGGCCCAGGTTAGTCCTTGTGGAAACTTGGAAGCATATTTCAGAGTTGTGGACTGAGGGTCCATCAAATACTGATGATTAGTAGGCATCCCTAATTGGTTTTAAAACTTTGGGGTGAAGGAATTCAGATTGCAGCTGACAGATCCCTACACTTGCTTATGCTTTCTGGTCTTTTTTATACTGTTGGATGCTCTTTTTTTTTTCATTTTTTCCAGCATGTTATTCCTAAATACGACTGCTTTTTTGTCCCTGTGATAGTTTTCTATAAATATATAAAGGATTGTTCTGGGCTTGGTGGATACATGTCTTGTAAATGACAGAATTTCTATTCACTGCCTTAGTTACTGTCTTGTACAATTAGCAGTCTTTGCAACCACATGTAGCAAACTCCAGTTTATCTATGTTGATTTTTCCCAAAACTGATCATTCGATCATTCTTTAATTCTTCTTCTTTTTTGTTACATATCTTCAGTAACATTACTATGCTAGCATTAGTTATTATGATATTTGTGACTATCTTTTTTTTTTTTTTTTTTGCTAACCGACTTATGGCTAGGGTTTATGCCTGCATAATTTCACCTCTCCTTTGAACTCAGTATTTATTTTAGTTAGAGGGTGAGAGGCAGAGACACAGAGAGACTAAGAGTCAGGCAAAAGGGAAGGAAAGATACCAGAGTTCTGCTTTACCACCTGAGAAGCTTCCCCTTTGTATGGGTGTTCCCATGTGGTTACCAGGGACTCCAACCTGAGTCTCACACACATAATATGTATGATCAACAGAGTCAGTGCTATCCCAGACCCTGTTCCCATTTCTTAGTGTTTTTAACTAACCCTTGCAATTTTGTTTATAGTAATATACCACAGTTATTCCATTTAAGAACTTCCTTCCTCCCTCCCTTCCTTCCTTCCTTCCTTCCTTCCTTCCTTCCTTCCTTCCTTCCTTCCTTCCTTCCTTCCTTCCTTCCTTCCTTCCTTCCGGTTCCTGGACTTCATGAGCACTTAACCCACTCTGCTACCACCCAGTCCTTGCCCCCGCCCCCACCCCGGTTCTTCAGACATGTATAATATTGCCACTTACAGGTCAGCTTTTTCATTCAGAGAGGAAGAGATACCATTGCATAGAAGCTTCCTTCAGTGCTGTGATACTCTAGTATGGTGTTGAGTCTGGAACTTGGGACACATACATGACAAGTGCATACCCTACAAGGCAAAGTAGCCTGTGACTTTGTATTTTTTGGATAGATACCTAGATCAATATCTAGATCACATGGTAGCTCTGTTTTTTTTTTTTTTTTAGCTTTTCTGAGCTCCACACTGTCTTCTAAAATAGTTGTGCTAATTTACATTCCCCAAAACAATGTTCCTCTATCTCCTCACTCTTGAAAACATTTGTTACCCTTTTTTTTTTTTTTTTTTTTTTTAGTGATAGACGCCATCTCCACAGATATATCTTGTGGTTTTGATTTGTGTTTCCCTAATAATAAATGATGATAAACTTCTTGTTTATTTGATTGTTGACCATCTGTATGTCCTATTTGGAGAAGTGTGGAGAAGTGTCTATGCAGATTTTCCTGTCCATGTTTTTAATTGGATTGCTTATTGCTGAATTGTATGATTTCTTTATATACTTCAATGAATATGTGCATAAATGTTTTTCCTATTCAGTAAGCTGTCATTTTGTGCTGCTGATAGTTTCTTCACTGTGTAGTAATTTTTTAAAAATCTTTATTTGTTGGATAGAGACAGGCAGAAATTGAGAAAGAAGGGGGATATAGAAAGGGAGACAGACAGAGACACCTGCAGCCCTGCTTCACCATTCGCAAAGCTTGCCCCCAGCAGGCGGGGACTGGGGGTTCGAACTTAGGTCCTTGCACACTGTTAACATGTGTGCTCAACCAGGTGCACCACCACCTGGCTCCTGGCCCTGTACAGTATGGAATTTTAAAAAAATATTTATTTAATCCCTTTTGTTGCCCTTGTTTTATTGTTGTAGTTATTATTGCTGTTATTGGATAGAACAGAGAGAAATGGAGAGAGGAGGGGAGGACAGAAAGTGACTCCCCTGCAGGTGGGGAGCTGGAGGCTCGAACCAGGATCCTTACGCCTATCCTTGCGCTTTGCGCCACGTGCGCTTAACCCGCTGAGATACTGCCCGACTCCCCCGGGAAGGGAATTTTTAACTTGATGTAGTCCCAGTTGCTTATTTTTACTTTCAGTTCTTCCTATAGAGATCAAATCTCCAGAGACCTTTCTACTGCTGATATTATGGAAGCACTACCAGTTTTTTATTGTGGTTCTAGGTTCTTGCATATGCATGGTATCACTGCTCAGTGGCCTTTTCCAGGTCAAATTTCCCATTATTTTATTTTAATTAATTATTTTTAATATTTCATTTTATTTTTATAGAGACAAAGAGAAACAGGTGGAAGGAGGAGTTGAGAGGGAGAGAAAAAGAGAAAGATATGGAGACATATAGCACTGCTTCACTTCTGTGAAGCTTCCCCCACTACAGATGTGGACTAGGACTTGAACTTGGTTCCATGCACACTGAAACAGGTGTGCTTTATTGGATGCACCATCAGCAGGCCCCAGTTTTTCTCATTCATTTCCTCTTCCTCCTTATCCTCCTTGACATGTAGATAGTAGAGAGTGAGATACAGAGAAAGGAAGGACACCACATCACCACTCCATTATCTATGGAACTCTCTTTGTGCTGTCCCTGGTACTACCAAAATCATGGCAATATTCAAACCCAGGACCGATTGCATGGCAAGTCATGCCCTATTGATCCTATCACCTATGTTTTGTTCGATGAAATGTTTATTTGGGGGTCTTGCATTCAGGTCTTCTGTATATTTTGAATTTATGTTTTTGTATAGGATTAAAGAGTAATCCAGTTTTGTTCATTTGCTTGTGCTGTTTACTTTATTCAATGTCATTCATTAAAGGAATTTCTCTTTCTCTAGTGTATGGTCTTGGTTTCTTTGTCATAGATTAAATTTCACTGTATGTGCGAGTTTTTTTGTTTTTTTTCAGGGCTCTTGATTCTACTTACTTGATCAGGATATCTGTTTTAGTTCAAATACTATATTATATTAATTACTCTGACTTTATATTAATAATTAGAATTTAGGTTTCATATCTCCATTTCTTTTATCTCAAGATTGCTTTTAACTATTTTGGATATTATGTGCTTCCATATAAAGTCTAGTATTTTTGTTCTGTTTTCTTTATAATGTCATTGGATTTTGATTGGAATTACATTGAATCTGTATCTTACTTTTTGGTAAAATGACCATTTTTGACTATCTTAATTTTTCCCCTACGTGAACATGGAGCATCTTTATATCTCTATTGTTCCATATCTTTTAACAATGTCTTTTTTTTCCTTTTGTTCCTTGTTTTTTATTGTTGTTGTAGTTATTATTGTTGTTGCTATTGATGTCTTCATTGTTGGATAGGACAGAAAGAAATTGAGAGAGGAGGGGAAGACATAGAGTAGGAGAGAAAGATAGACACCTGCAGACCTGCTTCACCACCTATGAAGCGACTCCCCTGCAGGTGGGGAGATGGGGCTCAAACTGGGATCCTTATGCCCATCCTTGTGCTTTGCACCATCTGCGCTTAACCTGCTGTGCTACCACCTGACCCCATTAACAATGTCTGATAGTACTTCTTGTATAGGTCTTAACCTCCTTTATTGCATTATAGATTTCTAGCCTCCTTTCCCCTAAATATTTAATATTTTTTTATGTGATTTGTTTTCTGAATTTATTTTTCTTATTTACTGTTTACATATAGGAACACAGCATATTTTTGTAATTGATTTGGTAGCTTACTGCTTTACTGTATTGACCTATGACTTCTAACAGTATTTTGGAAAAATTATTAGGGTTTTCTAAGTAGCTTAGTGTGCCATCTGCAAATAATGACAGTTTCACTTATTTTCTGATCTGGACTCTTGTTTCTTCTTCATGATTCATTGCCCTGCCTAAGACATGTAATGCTAAATTAAATAGAATTGTTGAGAGTGGATACCCTTGCCTTGTGAAAAAAAAAAAAAAAAAAGACTTTATTTTTTATTACATTGCCCGTGTTTCCTAGTGCTTCACATCTGGAATTTATTTTAAAATTCTGTTTAGTACATTGAAAATGAATAATTAAGCAGCTAACTATAACATGCATTATTGATTTACCAGATTTAGAGGTTGTTGCAGCAAGTTTTGTTTGCCTCATAAAACTGAAATGAACTCTTTTCCCCATGTTTCTTAAATGCTGCTCAAATTTCACAAGCCAGAAAGAAGTAGCAGTTTTTCCCTTCTAATTTCAGTGTAATGTCAGTTAGACTGTGTTGTCTCCTCTACCCCAGCCTCTTACATGACCCTCACTCATATCATTTTCCTTTGCTCTTAAATATGGCTGAGAGGTAAAACTTATTTTATTTTATTTTATTTTAAATTGACTATGAAAGCAGGCATCTGATTATAAAATATGTAACCTGATTTCTCTATAAAACATTGAGAAAAGGATTGTGTTATTCTTTGCTTATAGATTTTGATTATTTCATATTACACTCATTTTGAATTCAGTGTCCATAGTACAATAGCCCTCCATTCTGATTATCCATTATCACCTTAATTTGGAAGTAGTAATCAACAAAGAGGGTAAAGTTACAGTCCTAAGAGTGGTGGATTAGTGTTGTAAGTCAGAGTGCTGGATTAGTTAGCTGAGGTTTATGAGTCTTTTCTTTCTAGATTTAGGAAACTGCATTTTCATTGCATATTCTTCATTTTATGAATCTTTTTTTTTACAGAAAGTGTGGATTCAGGAAACAATATTACCCCAAAGCTTAAAAAATGACTTATAGAGGAATTAACAAATAAATCCTTACATTTGTTCAACAGTGTTCAAAAGTGAGGAAACTAATACACATTACACACACACAAAAAGCAGAAACCAAAAACATGTTTCTTATAATGAGGACATAGCTTTTTTTTCTGTATGTTTTCTTCTTTGCAAATGCCACACAAAGGCTAGAGATGGTGAAAGGCATCTGTTTTCACAGCTTTGTGCATATGCAACTCCTACTTCTGTTGAAGTCTCTTGTCCAGTGTACAAAAAAAAAGTGTACAGTTAATCAAGAGTCAGCAAGAGCTGGAAACTATGATAATAAACAGCATGTACCCAAAGTTCTTTTTATTTTAATTTTAAACATATAGATGTGCATGCTTTGACCTGTCTTCAGATATGCCGGTGCCTTTTTGTTGAATATGGTTGGGCACTGTGATTGGAAATCAGTTCTGTTTTTGCTTCATTTGTGCTTTTTTTTTTTTTTTTTTGATTAGTGAATTAGAAGATGATGCCGATGAAGGCATCTGAGTGCAGAATCTAGATTTTTGGATGCTTTTCACTCCACTTTTTAGAATTGCCTCTGAGGTTATGGTTGGGGCTCAGTGCCTGCATGACAAATCCAACTCTTGAGGCAGCCATATTTTTCTTTCTTTCTTTTTTTCTTTCTTTCTTTCTTTCTTTCTGTCTTACTTTCTGTCTTTTTTCTTTTAATTTGATAGGACAGAAAGAAGATGAGGGTGAAGGGAGAGATAGAGGAGAAAGAGAGACACCTCCAGCATTCCTTCACCGTTTGTGAAGCTTCCCTTTGTCAGTGGGGAACAGGAGCTCGAACCTGGATCCTTGTACATAGTTGTGTGTGCAGTGAACCAGAAGCACACTGCTTGGCCCCTTACCCTAATTTTAAAGTGATGCCATTTACTCCTTTTTCACCAACACATCTATGCAGACATTTTTAATTATTTATTTATCTATTTATCTATTTATTTACTATTGGATAGAGACAGAGAGAAATTGAGAGACAAGGAAGATAGAAAAGAAGAGAGACAGAAAGACACCTGCAGCTCTACTTCAGCACTCATGAAGCTCTCCCCCTGCAGGTGGGAACTAGGGGTTTGAGCCAGAGCCTTGCACACTGTAGTGTGTGCTCTTAACAAGGTGAGTCACTGCCTGACCAGCAGACATTTTAAGTAGTGTGTAATTACATTAAGTAATGAAAAAAAGAAGTACAGCTGGTATAAGCTGGTTTAAGGATAAATGAACATGGTTTGGGGGTACTCCACATGTGAGTAGAAGAAATTTTTAGAAGATGACTGTCATTAGTCATCTCACATTGGGCACTGTGTATGTTAGGGAAAAGAGTGTCTAAAATATCTAAAAAGATCTGGCACAGAAACTGATTTCTGGGAATTGTCTGTAGCTCATAATTTTCGATAGCTCTTTCATTCTCAGTTCAAGATCTATATATTTTTTCATATAGATGTTCTCGTTGCCTGCCCTGGAAAAGGAGAGAAAGACAAGTCATATAACTTGTCAAATATGGGGGGTTGGGCGGTGGTGCAGTGGGTTAAGCGCATGTGGCGCAAAGCGCAGGAACCGGCGTAAGGATCCCGGTTCGAGCCCCTGGCTCCCCACCGGCAGGGGAGTCGCTTCACAGGCGGTGAAGCAGGTCTGCAGGTGTCTATCTTTCTCTCCCCTTCTCCGTCTTCCCCTCCTCTCTCCATTTCTCTCTGTTCTATCCAACAACGAATTGCGTCAACAAGGGCAATAATAATAACCACAATGAAGCTACAACAAGGGCAACAAAAGGGGGAAAAAATGGCCTCCAGGAGCGGTGGATTCATGGTGCAGGCACCGAGCCCACCAATAACCCTGGAGGAGGAAAAAAAAAAAAAAAACTTGTCAAATATAACTCAGTGATAGGAAACCATAATCTCTTCACAAAGATATGGGCATGTCTTACATTGTTATTATAAGCCAAAATGCATTGCAGAATAAGATCCACAGTGTACAGTATCAGGAAAGAGTTTACATTTTAGGAAAGGCCATGCCTCTGAGAAATATTTTACACATGTGCTTCATAAGGTGAGGGTGGAAATTCTTCTTCCTGTGGCAGAAGAAGGAACCATCAGGGATTGTGTTAAATCAGTTTGTTTTTCCTTCGTAGTTGCCTTATCA
Organism: Erinaceus europaeus; assembly: GCF_950295315.1. Lineage (NCBI taxonomy): Eukaryota > Metazoa > Chordata > Mammalia > Eulipotyphla > Erinaceidae > Erinaceus > Erinaceus europaeus. Next base: position 31,625,095 of record NC_080178.1, read on the forward strand.
AGGTTAGCAGGGTTGACATCTGAGATTAGTGTCTCATTAGTAACCTTGCATCCATCTAAAAAGAAGGGGTGAGAGAAACACACTAAATAGGAGGGAGGCAATTCAGACACCCAGGCTGTACTACTTCTAGGTTTGTAGTTCAGAGTTTTGGAATATGCTCCCTTCACCAGACACACAGCATGGAAAGTTGTGCACATCCATTTTTTTTTAAATTTAATAATGATCGACAAGTCTGTTGGATAAGACGGGTACCAGTTCCACACAATTCCCACCACCAGAGTTGTGCTTCCCATTCCCTCCATAGGAAGCTTCCCTATTATTTATCCCTCTGAGAGTATGGACCCAGAATCATTATGGGGGTGAATAAGGTGGAAGGTCTGGCTTCTATAATTGCTTCTCTGCTGGAAATGGGCACTGGCAGGTCAATCCATACTCCCAGCCTGTTTCTATCTTTCCCTAGTGGGGCAGGTCTAGAGAGGTGGGGTTACAGGGTATATTGATAAGATTCTCTGCCCAGGGAAGTTAGGTTGGTATTTTTTTTTTAATTTAAGAAAGGAGACATTAACAAAATCATAGGATGGGGGGTACAACTCCACACAATTTCCACCACCCAATCTCTATATCCCGTCCCCTCCCCACTAGCTTTCCCATTCTCTATCCCTCTGGGAGCATGGACCCAGGGTCACTGAAGGTTGCAGAAGGTGGAAGGTCTGGCTTCTGTAATTGCTTCCCCACTGAACATGGGCGTTGACTGGTCGGTCCATACTCCCAGTCTGCCTCTCTCTTTCCATAGTAGGGTAGGTCTCTGGGGAAGCAGAGCTCCAGGACTCATTGGTGGGGTCTTCAGTCCGGGGAAGCCTGGCCAGCATCCTGATGGCATCTGGAACCTGGTGGCTGAAAAGGGAGTTAACATACAAAGCCAAACAAATTGTTGAGCAATCATGGACCCAAAGGTTGGAATAGTGGAGATAAAGTGTTGGGGGGTACTCACTGCAAACTCTAGTGTACTACTGCTTTCAGGTATATATTTGCCCAGGTTTATGGATACGTGTGGACATATGCTCTGTCTCCTGGAACCTGGTCTATATCTAGGTTTTGGGACTTTGTTAGGAAGTGAACCAAGTGGGATGGAGTTTGAGAATACTATGAAAGGAAAGGTCTCACCTGAGTGATGAAGCTGAAGGGTTGTCATTCCACACCTGAAGTCTCTGGACACAGTCTGAAGTGAAGCATGCTGAGGTGGCACACGTTGCATTTATTAGGTTGTGATCAGTGGATGCATGTGGCTTCCTGGGTCGGCAGGGGGCCAGGGATGGGGGTGGGTGGGATGGGACACAATCTTTTGGTGGTTGGAATGGTGTTTATGTACACACCTATTAAATTGTAGTAATATAAATCATTATTTAATTAATATGAGAAGGGGGAAAATTGATTGTATGTCTAACAAAGGGACTTTTCAAAGTTAACCCAATTACCAAATAATGTGATGTTAACAATGACTATCCATTGTCTTCTTGAACCCTAAGACAGCAGGAACCTCACATTTCCAATATAGAGCCTAATCTTCCCCCAGTCCTGGGACCCTAGAGTAGGGCCCACTTTGCCGTACGCTTCTCCCAATCCTTCTCAACTTCTGTTTAGCAGTGGGATCATCTCATACTCGTCTTTATCTTTCTGACTTAGCTCACTTAACATAATTCCTTTTAGCTCTGACCAAGATGGGTCAGAGAAGTTGAGTTAATTGTTCTTAGTAGCTGCATAGTATTCCATTGTGTATATATACCACAGCTTTCTCAGCCACTCATCTGTTGTTGGGCACCTGGGTTGCTTCCAGGTTTTAGCTATTATGAATTGTGCTGCTATGAACATAGGAGTACACACCACTTTTTGGTTGGGTGTTATGGAGTCCTTGGGGGTATAACCCCAGGAGAGGAATTACTGGATCATATGGAAGGTCCATGTCTCTAGTCTTCTGAGAGTTTTCCAGACTGCTCTCCACAGAGGCTGTACCAATTAACATTCCCACCAGCAATGTAAAAGGGTTCCTCTGTCCCCACAGCCTCTCCAGCATTTGTTGCTGCTGTCCTTTTTGATGTATGCCATTCTTACAGGAGTGAGGTGGTATCTCAGTGTTATCTTTATTTGCATTTCTCTGACAATCAGTGACCTGGAGGAGTTTTTCATATGTTTGTTAGCTTTTTGGGTCTCCTCTGGAGTGAATGTTCTGTTCATATCCTCTGCCCATTTATGGATGGGGTCATTTGCTTTTTTGGTGCTAAGTTTGCTGGGTTCTTTGTATATTTTGGTGATTAGTCTCTTGTCTGATGTTTGGTATGTAAAGATCTTCTCCCATTCTGTGAGGGGTCTCTTTGTGTGATAGTTTCTTTGGCTGTGCAGAAGCTTTTCAATTTAATATAGTCCCATTGCTTTGTTTCTGCTTTAGTCTTCCTTGCAGTTGGATTTGTTTCATCAAAGATGTCTTTGAGGTTTAGGTGGGAAAGTGTTTTACCAATGTTTTCCTCTAAGTATTTGATCGTTTCTGGTCTAACATCCACGTCTTTAATCCATTTGGAATTGATTTTTGTTTCTGGTGAGATAAAGTGGTTCAGTTTCATTCTTCTGCATGTTTCAACCCAGTTTTCCCAGCACCATTTATTGAAGAGAGCCTACTTCTTCCATTTAATCCTTTGGGCCCCCTTATCAAAGATTAGATGTCCATAGGTATGGAGGTTTAGTTCTGGGCTTTCAATTCAGTTCCAGACTGTTTTGATGATGATGGGTTTATAATAAAGTTTGAGGTCTGGGCGTGTGATGCCTCCATTTCTGTTTCTTTTCCTCAAGATGGTTTTGGCAATTCTAGGTGTTTTCAGGTTCCAGATAAATGACTGTAGTGTTTGTTCTATTCTCTTAAAGAAGCTTGGTGGAACTTGATGGGTATTGCATTAAATTTGTATATGGCTCTGGGGAGAATATTCATTTTGATGATATTTATTCTTCCGATCCATGAGCATGGGATGTCTTTCCATTTCTTGGTAGCAGTTTCTATTTCCTTGAATAGTGACTCATAGTTTCCAGTATACAACTTTTTCACTTCTTTGGTCAGCTTTACTCCTAGGTATTTGATTGATTTTGCTGTGACAGTGAATGGGAGTGATTTCTGGATGTCTTCTTCACTTTTAGTGTTTGCATAAATAAATGCTACTGATTTTTGTACATTGATTTTGTAGTCTGATACCTTGCTATATTGCCTAATAACTTCCAGTAGTTTTCTGCTGGATTCTTTAGGTTTTTCTATGTATACTATCATATCATCTGAAAATAGTGAGAGGTTGACTTCTTCCCTTCCAATCTGTATTCCTTTGATTCCTTTCTCCTGCCTGATTGCTATGGCAAGAACTTCCAATACTATGTTGAAGAGTAATGGTGACAGTGGACAGCCCTGTCTAGTCCCTGGTCTGAGGGGGAATGCTTTCAGCTTCTGTCCATTGAGTATGATGTTGGCTGTAGGTTTGCTATATATGGATTCTACTATCTTGAGGAATTTCCCCTCTATTCCCATTTTTTGTAGAGTTTTGAGCATGAATGGGTGTTGGATTTTGTCAAAGGCTTTCTCTGCATCTATTGAGATAATCATGTGGTTTTTGGCTTTGCTTTTATTAATGTGGTGAATCACATTGATTGACTTACATATGTTGAACCAGCCTTGCATTCCTGGGATAAATCCCACTTGGTCATGATGAACAATCTTTTTGATATGCTGCTATATCCGGTTGGCCAAGATCTTGTTTAATATTTTGGCATCTATGTTCATCAGAAATATTGGTCTGTAGTTTTCCTTTTTTGTTGTGTCCCTCTCTGCTTTTGGCATCAGGGTGATGTTGGCTTCATAGAAGGTGGAAGGGAGTATTCCTGTTTATTCGATCTTATGGAAAAGCTTTAGAAGTATGGGTACTAACTGTTTCCTGAAGGTTTTGTAGAGTTTGTTTGTGAAGCCATCTGTTCCAGGACTTTTGTTATTTGGGAGATTCAATTTCTTTGCCCGTGATTGGTGCACTTAGGTTTTGTAGTTCTCCTTGGTTCAATTTTGGAAGGGCATATGTTTCTAGGAATTGTTCCATTTCTTCCAGATTCTCTAGTTTAGTGGCATATAGTTCTTCATAGAAGTTTCGCATGATTTTCTGGATTTCTGTGGTGTCAGTTGTGATATCTCCTCTATCGTTTACAATTCTATGAATGTGAATCTTCTCCCTTTTTTTTTTAGTGAGTTTGGCTAGGGGTTTGTCTATTTTGTTTAATCTTTCAAAGAACTAACATTTGGCTTCATTAATCTTCTGTATGGTTCTCTTATTTTCGATGTTTTTTATTTCTGCTCTAATTTTAGTGATTTCCGTCCTTTTGGTTGCTTTAGGGTTCCTTTGTTCCTCTTCCTCTAATTCCTTGAGGTGTGTAGTAAGGTCATTTATTTGAGCTTTTTCTTGTTGTTTCATATGTGATTGTATGGCTGTAAGATTCCCTCTCAATACTGCTTTAGCTGTGTCCCAAACATTTTGATAACTTGTGTCTTAATTTTTATTTGTTTTCAGGAACATTTGAATTTCTTGTTTGAGTGACTCTCAGATCCAGTGGTTCTTAAGCAGTATGTTGTTTAGTTTCCAAATTATGTGTCTTTTATTAATTTTCTGTTTGTTGTTGAATGTTAGTTTTACTCTAGTGTGGGCTGAGAAGATACTTGGGATGATTTCAATGCTCTTGAATTTATTTATGCTGTCTTTGTGGCCTAACATGTGGTTTATTCTTGAGTATGTGTTGTGTGGATTTGAGAAGAATGTGTATTCCAGTTTTGGGGTGAAGAACTCTGAGGATGTCCAGAAGATCTAGTCTGACCATCTCTTTATTTAATTCTCTTGTTTCTTTGTTGGTTCTCTGCTTTGTTGATCTGTCTAAATGTGAGAGTGGGGTATTGAAGTCTCCCACTATTATTGTATTACTATTGATGTATTTTTGAAGTTCTTTCTGTAGGTACTTGATGTATTTAAATGGTCCCTCATTGGGTGCATAGATGTTAATAATTGATAAGTCTTCTTGGCTGATTGATCCTCTAATCATTACGTAATGTCCTTGCCTATCTTTTATTACTTTATTTAATTTAAAATCTATTGTGTCAGAGATGAGAATGGCTGTTACAGCTTTCTTTTGTGGTTCATTAGCCTGTATGATAGTTTTCCATCCTTTCACTTTAAGTGTGTGTTTATCCTGTTGTTGTTAAAATTCGGATGGCTCCAGCTGGCCGGGCTAGCTTCACGGGCGGGTAACAGAGACGCGGAGACAACGGCTGGGCAGGGAAGCTGTATTTCTTTATTCAGGAACAACGATTCATAAACTAAACCAAACTAATCACCAAACAGAACTCTGCTGTCTCTTTGCGGCGGCGCAAGCACTCTCTCTAACTCTGCAACTCTCCAATTCCGGAACTCAGGAACTCTGACCCTCTGGCGCTTTGGAACCCTCTCTTGGGGTTCCTAGGGGCGGGGCCAAGCGGGCCCATGAAACTAACTGGACTGATCCAATTCTCTCGGCGGGGGAGAACTACCCAATGTAAAGCATACAACATCCTGTTGTGTCAGATGGGATTCTTGCAAGCAGCATATGGTTGGGTTATGTTTTCTGATCCATCCTCCCACTCTGTGCCTTTTGTTGGGTGAGTTTAAGCCATTGATATTTATTGGTATTATGGATTTAATGTATTGTAGTGCCATTGTTCAACGAGTTTTTATTTGCTCTGATATATGGCAAGTATTATAGTGAAGTTCTTGTTTATAAGAGGTCTTTTAGAACATCTTTCAGGGCCGATTTGGTAATGGTTGCTTCCTTCAACTGTTGTTTGCCTAAGAAGGTTTTGGTCTCTCCATCTAGTTTGAATGATATATTATCCTTGGTTGAAACCCTTTTTCATTCAGAGCTCGATAGATATCTTGCCATTCTCTTCTGGCTTTTAGAGTTTGAGTGGAGAAGTCTGCTGATATTCTTATGGATTTTCCCCTGTATGTGACTTTTTGTTTTTCACTTGCAGCCTTTAGGATCCTTTCTTTATCCTTACTTCTTCTTATTGTACTATTATGTGTCTCTGTGTCTGCAGGTCTGGGTTGATTCTGTTTGGAACTCTCTGGGCCTCTTGAATCTTGATGTCCTTTCTGTTATTCAGGTCTGGGAAGTTTTATTCTATTATTTCCTCTAGAATGTTTGCTTCCCCTTCCTCTCTTTCTTCCTCTGGCAGGCCAATTATGTGAATGTTACTTCTTTTGAGATCATCCCATTTGTCTCTGTTGGAACCCCTTTTGGGCCAGGAATCTTTTTAAAGAAATAAGCTCAGCAGGGGAGACTGCTAGGAGCCTGCTAGGAGCAGCCTGCTAGGAGCAGGGTATGGTTGTGGGGCAGGGGGCAGGGGTGCCCTTCAGGAATAATAAAAAGTTTTTCTTTTCTTTTTTCCTCTATATTCTAACCCTAACTGAGCTATATTCACCCCCTTGGTGTCACAGCTAGGACCCCGAATTTATTGTCCTACTGAAAAATCCTACTGTTTCCAGCAGCTGTTGTCGGGACTCAGGCCAGTAGCTCCATCTCGGTCGCCATCTTGGCTCCGCCCTCCAGGTTGGCGTTATTGTATCACCTGCAACTTGGTGGATGAAAAGTACTAAGATATAAAGCAATACAAATTGTTTAACAACCAGGAGCCTAAAGGTAAAAATATAGCAACTAAGATTTGGGGTCTTTATGTTGGAAGAAGTTACAAAGTTTATTTTAGGTATATTCTAAGGGCCCCAAGACTTTACTAATTTTTGCCTGATCCCCACAGATAACATGCAAGTAGGCTAAAAGCACTGCTTTGGAAGATAATGTCAGAGTTGGGAATATGACAAGAAAGATAAATCGGGGCAGAGAATAACTCCCAAATATGGGAAAAGTATAAATAACTGTAGACCCCATTGATCTGATCTATGGCCCACATGTAGCACAGAAGCCTGTGTAATCTCTTCATCACTGTCAGTCTGAGCTCACATTCCATGGTCATAGATAGGAACATTCTAGGCTACACTCATTTCAAGACCAGTGTCAACCCAGTACATTAACCCAGCCTCCCTTTATAGAGTGGGGACATTCCCTACCGATCTTGTTCCACATTGAGGACAAAGTCCTGTCAGTGCCCACAAGCGGGCCCATAATGCTGTTCCTGATGGAGATGACCAGAAAATATGGAAAGAGGGATCTGCTAGAGAACTAGGCCCATCATGTTTATGTGGGAATCCCAGGATTCCCTGACTAGGGCCCCAGATGATGGGATAGCATGGTAGTGATGAAGTGGGCCATCATTAAAGTATGCCAGTCTCTTGCCCTTTTCCAGCTTTTGTAGTCCTTACTTTGTCTGACAAGGTTAGCTTTAGAGTGACTGAGGGAAGTGAAATAGGAAGTAGATGAGGAAGGTATGTAGGTCTAAGTATAAACTATTTGACTAAATACTTTATGGCGTCTTTTTTTTTTTTTTTTTTAGATCTTTCTGCTTGCTTGCTGCGCTTATTGAGTCACTCTACAAACTGTTGTGCACTTTTATTTTAAGATGGATATTTTCCCCTAACTTATGAATACACTTTCCCCCTAACTTATGGATATGGTGTACATACGTTTTTAACACTGAGAAAAGATCTTTCATATTATTGGTTTTCAAAATTACTTACTGTATGTGTGTGAACCCATCCTTTATCAAAATATGCACTTGTGGCATTAGGAAAATATGTTCACACTATTCATACTGTTGATGTATGCCCTAGTGTGAAATATAGATGCACACTGACTAACAATAGCTATAAAAATGAAATCTTGCACAGGTTCTGGCTTGCCTTGCCAGCAGCAGAAACAGTCCCCTTTTTTTTTTATGTGGGGGGCGGGGGTGAGGTCAAAAAGAAGCTTTATCACTGGGAAGGTGTGTGTGTGTGTGTGTGTGTGTGTGTGTGTGTGTGTGTGTGTGTAGGGGTAGACATTCAAGAAGTAGGGGGGAGGAAATGCTGCAAATTTTAGTATAATATATAATGGTGAAAAAAAAAATTCCATCATAAAGATTAGTAGGCTGTGTAATTCAATTTAAAATTGGGTGGCATGTCCTGACTATTATAGCTTTTCTTTCTCTCTCTCTTTCTCTTTCTCTCTATCTTCTTCTTTCTGTTTTATCACCATTCCATTATTTTAGGTCAGACACCAATGTAGAATGGAGCATACAACCAAACTATACAAAGTCTCTTCCTGTGGTTCCATCCGTTGGAGAAATTGCTGGTGAATGTAAGAGATTATCTTATCATGAGTTAAGAAAATGGTCTCTCAATTGAATGCCTCCTTTTTTTATTTCTTACTGTTTTCTTTATCATAAAGTGAATTTCTTCTAGGCAGGAACCCACTGAGAGTAGGATTCTTTTAAAAGCTGGACACAAAAAGCGCAAGGGCCCATTTAAGGATGCCAGTTCGAGTCCCCAGCTCCCACCTGCAGGGGAGTCGCTTCACAAGCAATGAAATAGGTCTACAGGTGTCTCTCTTTCTCTCCCCCTCTCTGTCTTCCTCTCCTTTCCCCATTTCTCTCTGTCCTATCTGACAACGATGACATCAGTAACAACAGCAACAATAGCTACAACAATAAAAATAAAAAAAATTTAAAAAGCTGGACACAGGGCTTGATTCTCAAGACCCCAGCATAAGCACTTCATTGCAGTATCATGGACTTTACTGTGCCATTGAAAACCAAGATGCAGTAGCTTATGCTCATGCAAGATTGACAGACCCACTTTTTATGGCAATTCCCCATACTGCAGGTGGGGGGGAGGGGGGAGGTCACAAATGTTTTTCAAATTGCTGTCTTTATTTTCTTCATTACAAGAAAAACAGGCAGCTTCCTAAGCCTTGCCGCCTCCTTCTTGCTTGACTTGCTAATTAACTGTTTTGGTTCCAGGGCTTCATGTGCTCTGCTGAGTTTACTGCTTAATTGGCCAGAATTGTAAGAGGAGAAAAAATGAAATTAAATTCAGCAAACATTTATCTACATTTTTTAATGAACACTAAATAAATTATAGAAATAAAGGGTAATGAGACTTGGAGGTACCAGAATATCTCAGAAGTAAACACAGAATTTTTTTTTTTTTACTCCTTATGGTAGTTGGAGATTTTAATTTCTGTTCATCTTTTTAGGGTGTTCCAGAATTGAAGCACTTTGTCTTTAAACTATCAGCCTTACAAACTATATTTAAATAAAATTTTAATCACTATATGGGCGATTGATGGCTTACAGTACAGGTGTTGACACGTGGGTACAGTTCCTCATCTTTTTGTGAAAGGTGACTGCAGAAAACTCTCACCCTCAACTTGGGTCCTTTTCCATCATTATGCATCTGATCCTCAAGGCCCTTTCCAGCCCCACTTTTTCCTCTCCTTCCCCAAAGTACTTTACTTTGGTACAATACACCGCACTCAATTCAAGTTTCATTTTGTGTTTTTTCTCTATGTCTTTGTTTCTTAAGTTCCATCCATAAGTTAGATCCTTCAGTATATCTCATTTGCCTCATCTTGAATAGAACTTGAAGACATTATGTTCAGTGAGACAGGCCAAGAAGGGAAAGGCAAATACCTGAAGTAATTTGTTAAGAAATCATGATCTTCATGTCATATCTAGACTCAGTGAGAGTGACATTATGACTGACTACTAGTAATGTCTCCCTTCTTGTAGTCTGAAGGTAGATTCTCACATAGTATGCTTTTGTAGTACCTGGCTTATTTTCCCTTGTCTTTGGTTACTCATGCCCTCTGACCATTGTAGGAAGAAAATTGCTATAGTAGAAAAGAATGCCTGCTTTATATTTAACTCCCTATGCCACTACAGACTTCTGAGTATCTCTAATATTAGGAAGTTTCCAAAATGACTCTGACCTTGCGTTGGTGGCATTTGGAATTTTCCTTCACACTGTGGGCTGTTCCCTGTCTATTGTAGGAGGTTCTTAGTCTCTCTGTGAGGCATATTAGACTGTCATATGAATAAAGCAGTCAAAAGACAAATCACTTCTGCAGTTGTTTGCATGATTCAGGGAAACAAATTAACTTTAGTTTGTGATGCTAATCTATAAAGGAGTAAGGTTAGCTAACCACTATACTGGGAGTTCACTTTGAAACTTTTTAGTATAACCAGCAGAAAGAGAGTTAATAGAGACTTGTTTTATCTCATTATGTCTCCTAAATCTTGAGCAGTACAATTTTCTCAAGTTTCGAGTTTCAGTTTCCTAAACCTTACTGCTTACCAGAATGTCCCAGGTAGGTAGTTAAAAATTAAATTCCTGCAGTCTAGCTCAGACCTGTTGAATCAGATTCTCTACTGGTGGGATCAGAAGAACTGGAGATTGATTGCATACGTAGCTCTCTTGCTCATTCACTGTCATTGTTCCGACTTTGAACAATTGCCAAATTCAGGATATATTCTGTATATTCTCATCACCCTTAGTAAGGTCATTCTTTTTCTGTTGTCACCTCTCTGTACTAAGGTTACCCCATCTGTAAAAGAGGATAATTATTCCTACTTTAGAGAAATGTTGTAAGGATTTAGTAGGCTAATGTATGAAGGACTGTGAATGATAGAGGCTAAGTCTTCTTTATACTGACTTTAAGCCCCAGAACTGTCGTCTTCATTAGATTTTGTTTAGAGGAATTTGCCTGACTCAAGCAAATCACAAATCAAGGTCTCTTCCCAGGCAGTTATAAGGAGTAGAAGGAATATAAATAACATTGTTGTGGAAGCCAGACACTGGTATACCCCGTTGAGTGAATACAGTGCCATGTACAAGGACCTGGGTTCAAGCCCCCACTTGCTTCCTTCAGGTGAGACACTTCCTGAGCAGTGGAGCAGGTCTGCATGTATCTAGTTTTCTCTCTTCCTCTCTACTTCTCCCTCCCCTCTCTTTTTCCCCCTGCCCTATCAAATAAATAAACCATACAAATAGCATATTGTGGGGGAAAATGTTATCAGTTATACTTGTGGAAGTGTAAACATAATGATTTATATCAGTTAGTAAAATTTTGGTTGCAAGAAACAAAAGTGACTTTGGCCACCAAAATATCTAACTTGGAAAAGTGGTTTTTTGTTTGTTTGTTTTTTTGTCATGTATGTGGCCCAGGTTCCAGTTACCCCTTCCACACTGCACTGGGAGAAGATTCCATGCTATTGTGTCTTTCCTTCTTTCCCTTTGTCTTCCTTCCTTCCGTCCTTCCTTCCTCTCTCTCTCTCTCTCTCTCTCTTTCTTTTTCTCTTTCTTTCTCTTCCAAAAGCTTGGCCCAGAACAGTGAAGCCCTGGTGACAACAAAAAGAAAAAAAAAAAAAGAAAGACTGAAAGAAAGAAAATAACATAAGTAAAAGGCTTATGACCTCATATAACAGGAAGCTAGGAGTAAAGTAGTTTTCAGTTTCTGATATTTCAGTGATCCAGTGATGGTAACAGAAATCAATATACTTATTGGTAGTGCTTTCCGCTATTCACAAATATTGTCCTTGCACAGAGGCTAAGTAGTAACTGCTGAAGCTCCAACTACAGTTTGAAGACATGACAATGTTCAGGGTTAAAAAAAATAAAAGGCCATTCCCTTTAATGTGTCCTTTTATATAGGCAGTGATCATTTCCCAGAAACCTCCCCTTGTGTCTCGTTGACTAGAACTGAATGACATGCATTCCTTGAAACAATAAGTGGTAGAATTACCTGACTAGTCAAAATCCACCCTCCTTGTTCTATGAAATTTTCTTGAATACATAGCTTCCTGAGGGAGATAAACACCTGAACAAATCCAAGGGCCTTCTTTTGTAGAAAAGTGGGGTGAGGATGTGAGCAGGCCATCAGTGCTTTGTAAATTCAATTATGAAGTATATCTGCACAGAACCTTCAAAAGAGTATCCGACTATTTTCCTAGATTGCAGTCTAGCCTACTGATCATCTAGAATAGAGTCCATTTGGTCTGAACCTCAGATAATAGCCATAGTTACATGGCTATTATCGACCAGTGAATGAAACAACATTATGTAACAATTCAGAATGTCAGACTGAAAATATTGATCTTGGATCACCAAATCGGAGATTTATCGCTGTCACCCTCTTTTGTAGTACTGAGTGCCATTCCTAGCACTTGTTATCATCTGAGTATTATTAGTACCTATGGACTTCTTTGGTGCCTTTGGCTCCCAGCTGACTTTAAGTTCCATAAAAACTCTTTTCTATTTTGTGCCCAGCTAACACCAAGAATATTGCCTATCGCACCCTCAGGCCCTCAGGTAATAGCTGTTGAATGTTACAGCATGTCTATGATCTTTGCCTGTCTATTTTGAAACCTTATTTCATTACCAGATCACATCCTGATTTTTGAGAGAGTCAGGGCATCTAATGGGATTTGATGGGATTTAAAAGGATTTCTTCTTCTTTTTTTTTTTTTTTTTTACCAAAACACTGCTCAGCTCTGGCTTATGGCAGTGTGGGGGATTGAACCTGGACTTGAGAGCCTCAGGCATGAGGCTTCTTTTGCATAACCATCATGCTATACCCCCACCCTCTAAAAGAATTTCTTTTCCCCAAAAATGCTGGATTAGAAAATTAGCTTGAGATCAAACTTTGTTAGGAGTCTGAAAATGAGCAAGAAAGGAAAGGAAAACATAAAGTCTGTTACTTGGAGACTGGAGTATAAAGTGGCAAGCTACATGACACTTAGAAACAAGAACAGATAGATAAATAAATAAATACAGGAAAACTTTTGGACAGTGGGATAACTCACATGGCTAGAATGTCTGCACTGCTGTCACACACATCCATTACTGAATCCTTGGCACACTATTCTCGAGTACTGCAGCACTGTGGGAAACTTAGGTGCTGTGTTGACTGTCCATTAAAAAAAAAAAAAGTAAGAACAATTTACCCCCAAAGAATGATCAAACCTCTCTAGTAAGGAATCAAAATTACAAGCTTTAAGTGGATTTGAACAGAAGTGATAGAAGCTCTTGGGAGTTATCAGCTGTGAAGACTAATTAATGCTAGACTTTGCAAAAATACTTTATTTTCCTACTTGTATTGTTTAATCTCAAGTTTCCAATTAGAAACCTTTCAAGAGAAGTAATTTAAAATGTATGTGACAAGTGATCATTAGGGAAAAAAAAAATGTTGACCACCATTCACATGTTCAGCCTTTCAGTATCAATGATCCTGGCCTCACCTCCAAATCTGAGAAAAAATGATCCTCACAAAAAGTCAAAGCTGTTATTTCAGAAAAATTAAGATGAGCATAGTTTTTTTTTAAATACATCAGTCTAGAAAGTCTTCCACTTAGAACCTTGAGAAGCCACATTAATATTTTATATAAAAAGACATTCTGTGAATTCTGAATAAACATATGCTGCCTCTAAGATACTAATAGAGAAAAAAAGTAAAAATCAAGCTGTGAGGATCATGAAGCATCTTTTTTTTTTTTGCCTCCAGGGTTATTGCTGGGGCTCAGTGCCTGCACTTAAGAATCCACTGCGGGGAGTTGGGTGGTAGCGCAGTGGGGTAAGCACACTTGACACAAAGCACAAGGACCGGCATAAGGATCCAGGTTCAAGCCCCTAGCTCCCCACCTGCAGGGGGATGCTTCACAGGCATTGAAGCAGGTCTGCAGGTGTCTATTTTTCTCTCCCCCTCTCTGTCTTCTCCTCCTGTCTCCATTTCTCTCTGTCCTATCTAACAACAACAACATCAATAACAATAATAACTTCAACAACAATAAAACCAACAAGGGCAACAAAAGGGATAATAAATTTAAAAAATATATTTTAAAAAAAGAATCCACTGCGTGTGGTGGCCTTTTTTTCTTTTTCCTGTTTTATTGGATAGGATAGAGAGAAATTGAGAGGGGAAGGGAAGATGGAGAGGGAGAGAGAAAGATAGACATCTGCAGACCTGCTTCACAGATCGTGAAGCGATTCTCCTGCATGTGTGGAGCTGGGGGCTCCAACTGGGATCCTTGCGCAGGTCCTTAACACTTTGTTCTGTGTGTGCTTAACTGGATGTGCCCCCAGTGACACCCTCATGTGACATCTTTACCACTGGCCTCATCAAGGGCACCTCAGTAATAGTGCCTCAGATAAAATAGAAGACAGGTTTGGAAATGTGCCAGGTGCACCCACAGAGTCTGTTTGTATTTTCTTATTATGCTGTGATTGAAGCTCAGAATTTGAATGAAAGAAAACTGGTCTTCAAACATAACTGTAGAGATTTAAAACAAAATGGGAAAAAGTATGCCATTACCAAATGTTAGGCAATACCAAGTATCTATCTCTCTTTGGGGTATGAGAAAATCAGTGACCATATGCTCTGGAAGTCACTAGATGGTACTCACAGGTAGTTGTACATTTACTTGAGGAGTCAAGATTCATGATCGTGGGCACAGTTGTCAGAAAAAACCTTTTCATTTTCTCTGAATCTACATTTCCTGATCTGTAGACCAAAATATTTAACCTTTTCTCTAGCTTAAGGAGTCTTTTCTCCTTAACTTCATGCTACAGTAGAGGAGGAGAGAAAGGGTCTGCAAAATCAAGAGTTCATTGCATAACTGAGAAATGTTATGCATGTACAAACTATTGTATTTGCTGGTGACTATAAAACATTAATCACCCAATAAAGGAAACAAATGTTTAAAAAAAAGAATAAAAATAAATTAAAACCCTTAAAAAATCAACAGTCCCTTATTGAATCTTTTGATAGTTTATTGGGTAACCCAGAGAAGAAATTTATCCTTGTGGGGCTTTTGGTTTCTCATTCCATAGAATCCATAATTTGAATCACTGAGGGCTCAGCTACACTGAGCCTGGAACTAGAGGAAGAAAGGTTGGGAGCATCCTGCTGCCTCTAAATTTTTCTGCTGAAAGCAAAAGGAGAAAAGCACACCCTGGAAATATGTTAGCATGAATTCTTTCATCTGACCCAGTGACTTGGGGGCCTGAGAAGATGCTCACACATGTCCTATTTGGCCTTGGTGATAGGCTCATCTGTAAAGTGTAGTCTCTGAAAAGCCAGCTGTCAAAACAGCAGTGATTTGTTTGAAAGGACTAGGAGGAAAAAAAACTTTCAGATGGAGGGATACAGCAAAGAAAAATTATAGGCACAGGCACGGTCCTCAAATAATGAATGGGTATTCCATTAACTATTTATCGATTCTCTCCTCTGGACCACTTAATCCCAGGAACAAAGACTGGCATTATCTTTAAATGAGAATTATTAGCCATTCAGCTAACATTTTGAAATTGCAACACACTGTATGTATGTTGTGTATAGTTCACTCATTCATATTTATTTATCAATTTATTTATTCAGTCATTCAACAGAATTGAATGCTGACCCATCTCTTTTTCTGTCATCTTCCTTCTCCAACAGATAAAGGCTCCCTTACAATAAATGTTAAAAATCATACTTAGCTGTTTAATAATTAATAATGAACTTCTGATGTGTGTAATCGGTGACTTCTAGGATAAAATTAAAGTATGATTGGTAATACTTTAAAGAAGTTTTATCTGACATCGAAAAATGAGGTATTAGCTGGTAATAATAATATGTTTCTTAGGATAAAAATTCTTCGTTGTCTGATAAACAGTTGTTGGAGCTTGCTAGGAAAAGAATATAGTCTGGTCTTTCCTGAGGTCCTTAGATAAGTGAGGGAGAAGCTCTGAAATAAATTCCCATTCTATGAACTGCAGGTGCTTAGTGAGCTCAGTGCCAAAAATTTCAGGAGAGGAGTAGCTGGCATGGGTCATATCAAAGTGTTGCACACAACACACAGAATTTTCTCTTTTATCTCTAGGCAATATTGAAGGGTAGGAGGGTTTTAGAGGGAATAGGTAAGTCTCTGGCAGGGATATGTATGATCAGTTTGTAGTCTGATATGGCAGCCCCAGGTTTTAGAGTGTAGAATGGATTAAACAACATCTGTCCTTAAAGATTTTTTAGTGTTACAAACAAACCACAGATTGAATGACTTAAAGGCAATAGAAATGTACTTCTTTGCAGTTATGGAGGCTAGAAATCAAGACCAGGGCCAGGTGTTGGCTCACCCATTAGAGTGCACACATTTACTGCACACATTACCATCTCCAAGGATCTGGGTTCAAGTCCCCATCTCCATGGGCAGGAAGGGAAGCTTCACAAGCAGTGGAGCAGTGTTATAGTGTCTTCCCTTCCTTCTTTCTCTGTCTTTATCTGTCTCTCACCCTCTACTAAAAAATGGCCTCTGGAAACAATGGAGCTGCGCAGGCACCAAGTCTCAGAGATAACCTTTGTAAAAAAATGAAAATAAAAACATATATATTCTCAAAAAAAAAACAAACAAGACTAAAGTATTCTGAGTCTGCTTCCTCTTTCCTTTTCTTATAAATAACTGTTTTCTTGGGAGTCGGGCGGTAGCACAATGGGTTAAGCGCACGTGGCACTAAGCTCAAAGACTGGCGTAAGGATCCCGGTTCAAGCCCCCTGCTGCTCACCTGTAGCGGAGTCCCTTCACAGGCAGTGAAGCAGGTCTGCAGGTGTCTGTCTTTCTCTCCCCCTTTCTGTCTTCCCCTCCTCTCTCCATTTCTCTCTGTCTTATCCAACAACTACAATAAAAACAACAAGGGCAACAAAAGGGAAAATAAATAAATACATATTTTAAAAAGTTAAAAAAAATAACTATCTTCTTGTTATGTCCTCATATGACTTTTTCTGTCTGTGTGCACATTCTGTCAGAAAAAAAAATGTGTCCGTATTTTTCTTCTATAAAGGTACCAGCCAGATTGGATTAGGGCCCATCCCTAAAATCTCATTTTAATTTAGTCTCCTTCTTTAATGACTCCTCTCCAAATAGTTACATACTTCAGATACTTGGAGTAAAAAAAAACAAAACTCTATAAAATTTAGAGGGATACAATTCAATTTGCTTCAAATCAAATAGTAGGGGAAATTGTTGCTTCATCAGAGTGCCGTGAATATACATGCATGATAAATTGACATGTGTTTCAATGAACAGTGTTTCTTTATTTTTTAATTTTTTATTTAAGAAAGGATTAATTAACAAAACATAGGGTAGGAGGGGTACAATTCCACACAATTCCCACCACCCAATCTCCATTTCCCACCCCCTCCCCTGATAGCTTTCCCATTCTCTATCCCTCTGGGAGCATGGACCCAGGGTCATTGTGGGTTGCAGAAAGTAGAAGATCTGGCTTCTGTAATTGCTTCCCCGCTGAACATGGGCGTTGACTGGTCGGTCCATACTCCCAGTCTGCCTCTCTCTTTCCCTAGTAGGGTGGGTCTCTGGGGAAGTGGAGCTCCAGGACACACTGGTGGGGTCTTCAGTCCAGGGAAGCCTGGCCGGCATCCTGATGACACCTGGAACCTGGTGACTGAAAAGAGAGTTAACATACGAAGCCAAACAAATTGTTGAGCAATGAACAGTGTTTCTATGGCCATCTTACCCTGAACACTCCTGCTCTTCCCTGATAAATGTGAGGCACCAGTGGTATTTAACTGACTTCAAATGTTAGGAGCAGGGACTCTCAGACTGCCTTCTTTTTGGAAATATCACTGTGTTTCTTGAGACAGTGTTCAGCAAACAGGTTATGTGCTTCAGCTGTGGACTGGGTTCTTTAAAATATTTAATTGAGTTATTTTAAAGGAATGATTTAAAGAAAATACCATCCCTTAAGTATGCTACTTAGGAGGGAATATCGATTTAGGACAAGAGTGCACATTTCTGTTTTGTTTTTTTTTTAATGTTTTTTAAATTTATTTTATTTTCCCATTTGTTGCCCTTGTTGTTTTTATTGTTGTTGTTATTGATGTCGTTGTTGTTGGATAGGACAGAGAGAAATGGAGAGAGGAGGGGAAGACAGAGAGGGGAGAGAAAGATAGACACCTGCAGACCTGCTTCACCGCCTGTGAAGCGACTCCCCTGCCGGTGGGGAGCCGGGGGCTCGAACCGGGATCCTTACGCTTGTCCTTGCGCTTTGCGCCACCTGCGCTTAACCCTCTGCGCCACCGCCCACCGCTCCACATTTCTGTTTTGAGCTATAATATTGAGACACTGGGAACTGGACCCAAGAAACTAGAAAGCTTAGTACAGAGTATTACAAATTATCACTGACTGAACATCTTTTACACAAGAGAAGTTTCTCATAATTCTGGAGGCTGGCAAGTTCACACTTCGGTATCAGTTTTGATTGTGGTTAGGGAGTGTTCTCTTTCTGCTTCACTGATAGTGCATCCTTGATATGTCCTCACATGGTAGAAGAAACTAGGGAGGTTTGTCAGCTCTCTTGTAAAGACGCTCAATCCCATCCCATCCACTTCCGTGGCCTAAGCATCTCCCAGAGAGTCCACTTCCAAATGCCATGACACTGGGAAGTTTGATGCATTTAGCATGAAGTTTGGAAGGATGAGCGTGTTTTATAGCATATAGAAAAAGTATAGAAAATGGAAAAAGGAAAATATGCCTCCCTTTCCTGAACTCATCATGTACTTTGGGAACCACGGAGGATTTTCCAGAAATCCTCTTTTCCCCCACGGAATTGTTTTCTATCAATCCCATCACTTTTACTATCAAATGGAATAGTCTTCCCTAAGACATTTTATTTAAAATGTCATATTAGAAACGCTTCATCAAAATTTTTAGTATAAAATGGAAGAAGTCAATTTTACTGGATCTAAGATTTTGCTCTCAGTGGCAGCCTGTCCAGAGAGCAAATTATTAAAATTGACATCAGATGCATGTGCAAGATAATACCCCCTTTCGTAGGCTCCCCTCTAAATTTCAAGATATCTATACAGAGGATTAGATTATACAGTGAGGAGGGACTCTGAAAGGAAAATAGAATTGTGTATTGATGCCTTCAGAAATATTATTTGATGGCAATAAAATATTCTCTGAAATTCCCTTCAGAGGGGAGAAAATGGAGTTTGTTTGCAGTAATTGCATTTTCTAGCATTTGCTCTCACACTTTCCAATATAAGCCAGTTGAAACCTGTGATTTGGTTTTGCTTATTGGCAAAAGTACCATGTAAATTGATCTGTGATGCATTTAAAGGAGATGCTTGTGAAAGTTTGGAAATTGAGATGGCTTTTTCTTATTAGATTTTGAGAGTATTAGGGTTCATTTCTATATTTTAGTCTAATGCAATATTAGCCAAATATGTTCTTTTTCAATTTAGCTTTAATCAAGTTCTAGAAGACCATTTTCATCTTGCCCCAGTGGCGCTGTTAAGGCAGAGATTTTATTTCCACTGTCAACTCTCTATTCTGGCTTCTTTGGAATCACTGCACACTGAAATCCTGCATTCATCTACTTAAATGTTGTTTCAGCATACAGTAACAGTAGTAGATACTCCAAAAAAAAGAGTTTTTATTAGTATTTGTAGGGATAAGGTAGAGGAATCTAAAAAGCCTCTAAAATTGGTACTTTAAAAAGTATATGGCCTTTATACCTTGCGTTATTTTTATTTAATTCGATTTTCACTGTGCTTAGTGGTTTAAAATGGAAGCACAGAGAATTTGCATTTTCTCTTCTAATTATTCAATAGAATAATTGCCATTTGATAATTATTGCTGGAAAGAGCACTTTTATTTCTAAGTTGTATTTTAAAGGTTTTGTGGGGGGGGGATAGCAAGCTATTATTTTATTCCACTCTCTAGATTTTATCAGTACTGTTTATTAAAAACCCTTGTTGAATACTTTTCAAGGTAGAAGGAAGCAGGAGATGGGCCCCTATCCTGAGTGAAAGGACGGTGTAATTCAGAAAATAGGAAACAAGTGTTAATAAAAATAATCACCCTGTTTCTGTCAGGTTCTTTTTAATTCCTTTAACTGAGCTCGTGAATTTTGCTTCTCCATTTTTTAATGTAGATTTTAAATTATCCTCCCATGTTTAGGGTGAATAATACAAATTTTAAGTAGCTTGTCAGAGGTAATAGGCAACTGAATCAGAAACTTGATTTCAAGCTTGTCTGCTCAGTCCAGAGTCTTTCTATCATCCTACATCCCTGCAATCTGACACCTGGAAGTGTCAAATATAAACATATGCACAACAGGATGAGTTGAGGTTGGACAATGTTTTCGCTAATTCTCCTGGGATTGCTTAGTGGGATCCATTTTCCTAAAGTTTTAGGGAGTAGATTAAAAGGCCACCAAATGATAGATAGTATGTTTGCGAGCCAAGAGATAGCTCACCTGGTAGAGTGTACATATTACCATAAGTAAGATCCCAGGTTCTAGCCCCCGGCCACCACATGGAAACATTGTGCAAAGGGGAAGCTTTTAAGTAGTGCAGCAATGCCGTGGTGTCTCTCCTGTTTTTGTTTTTCCCTCATCCTCTCTATCTCGGACTCTGTCTTTAAAGAGGGGGAGGGGAAGGAGATGGGGAGAAATGTTGAATGTTGTCTGTGGTAGAAATCTTCCTTCCTTTAAAGAGGTAGGGTAAAAATAAATAATGATAAGATAATCTATATTCCCAGTTTCCAGCCAAGTGATAATATTTGAGTATAATTGGAGCCATCTTTCAATAGGCAGTTACTACTATGTAGAATGTGCCATGTTGATCTGGGTATCAAATGGGAGATACCCTGCTAAGAAAGAGACAGTAGTGCCATTTATTTTTTTTTCTACCTTGAGATTTTCATTAAGAAGTATGTGAGCATGTTGGCCATGGAGGTAGCTCAGAGAAAGGCATATGCCTTCCAAGCTCACTCACCACACCATACCCATGAGGCACCAAGGACAAAGATAAGTGGAACTCTGTGGACGGAGAGGCAGTGTTTTGATACCTCTACCCTCTCCTCTCTCACATAAAAACAGTATATATATGTAATTCAGTATACATGTTGAACCAGGAGATGGGTCAGCAGTTTCACCTGCGTGAGTTTGCTGCCCTGTGCTACATAAGAAAAACAAAAATGGTATGTGTGAGTGACTGTGTGTTGTGTGTAAATTAGAAAAAAGTTCTGTTAGAAATAAGTTTCAATTGGAATAGGAAATCATGACAAAGAAACTAGATGCTCAGCAGCAATCAAACCTTGGAACCACTTTACTCCCTCCCCCTTAGTAATTATGGTTGCTTACAGCCTAACCCTGTACTTGTACGTTATGTGCCTTTATTGCTCTGTATTGGTGACTGTGCAGGTCCAAAGAATGTCTGCTTCCTTGGGTGGGGTATGGACTTCTAAATTAAGCTGTATAATATCTCCTGCTGCCTTGGGATTGTTTTTATGGAGGAGTCTGGAGGAGAGGAAGAAGCATTTCAACTGTGACTTCTCATTATCACCCTGACTCCTGCAGCAAACCACCAGGCTTTCCTTACTTTCTCCTTACTTTCCTTACTTTCTCCTGGGTTTCAGCTCTTCCTGGACATTATTGTAATCTAGTTTTCTGTGTTTAATATTTCTTAGACTTGGTTTCCCATTGCAAGCATGGAAGAAACCGTAATGCATGAGTTTCAGAGGAGAAGGTAGCAGTCTGAACCTGCTCTGTGGCTCCATCAGCAAGTGTGAGTATTAACGTTAGAGCTGTCAGGACTTGTGAAAATTAATGGAGCCTGACGGGGGACAGACTGAGGTCAGAGCCGGAGCTTGCCCTGATTGAATGTTTCTTGTGGCTTTGCAGCTGAGGCAAGTGAGTGCAAAAAATGAGGGACTTCTGGAGGTTCATTCATTCATTCATTCATTCATTCATTCTCTCATTCATTTATTGATCAGCAATAGGCATTGGGCACCCACTAAGGACCAGGCACATACTTTTCTCAGTGCTGGGAATATTTGCTCAGAGAAAGGTGGAACAGAGCCCTCTCTCAACTTTCAGTTTAGACTAATTCCTTGTTCTTCTTTGTCCTTTGTCAGCCCCCCCCCAATAATCTCCAGGGAAGGAATTTTAGTAATCTGTTTCCTCAGTCTACCTCAGAATTTCATACTACTTCCATCCTGATAACCACTGGTATTGTTTTTGTTGTTTTTTTTCCCTTTCATCCCCCTGCAGAATTTTCCGCTTAACCCATTTTCAAGTCCATGTCATTCTGATTCAGTCCTCAGTGAAATAAAGAGACATCAAGAATTTGAACATATTCCATTCTTCTGTAGTATCAAAAAATTTATAGGTTGTTTGCTTCCTATACTCCCCATTCATGATGGATGAAAGGGAGGATGCAAGAGCCTATCACATAGCAGGGAGGAAGACCAGGAAAAGTGAATAGTCTGAAATTGACCTTGGATTTCAGTTTAGCCTAGTCTTAAATTTTCTAAAGGAATACATGTGGCAGTGATCGGTAAGAGGAAAATAGACTATAACTATAGGCTACTTATTTTGGAATAAAATCAAACTTTTGTGGATAGTGGGGTTGGGGAAAAGCTACCGAGGAATCATGTTTTGACCAGAGCAATGCTTTAATTTTTTTTTTCTTTGACTGGGTGACGTAGGTTTAAGCCCCTGCTCCCCACCTGCAGTGGGGACTCTTCACAAGCAGTGTAGCAGGTCTGCAGGTGTCTCTCTTTCTCTATCTCTTCTTCCCTCTTGAGTCCTGTCTGTCCTACCCAATAAAATGGAAAAGGGAAACAAAAAAAATAATAAAAAGAAAAAAATAGCTGCTAGAAGTGGTGGACTCATAGTCCTGGCACTGAGCTCCAGTGATAACCCTGGAGGTAAAAAAATACATATATATGAAAATATATGTTAAATATATATATTATATATTAAATATATATTATAAATATATATTATAAATATATGTAAAATATATGATATATATATATGAAAGTTTTAGAAAAACCAGAGCATAACTCAGCTCAGGTTTATGGTGGTACTAGGGATTGAATCTGGGACCCCAGAGTTTCAGGATTGAAAATAGTTTGCATACCTCTTATTGTGTCTCCTCACCCTTTATCTTTTTCTTTAATTTTTATTTATAAGAAAGGAAACACTGACAAAAACCTTAGGATAAAAGGGGTACAACTCCACACAATTCCCACCACCAGAACTCTGTATCTCATCCCTTCCCCTGATAGCTTCCTGATTCTTTAACCCTCAGGGAGTATGGACCCAGGGTCATTGTGGGATGCAGAAGGTGGAAGGTCTGGCTTCTGTAATTGCTTCCCGCTGAACATGGGCTTTGACAGATTGATCCATAGCCTGTCTCTCTCTTTCCCTAGTTGGGCAGGGGTCTGGGGAAGCAGGGCTCCAGGACACATTGGTGGGGTTGTCTGCCCAGAGAAGTCCAGTTGGCATCATGTTAGCATCTGGAAGATGGTGGCTGATAAAAGAGTTAACATATAAACAAGTTGCTGACTAATCATGAACCAAGACAGGCTGGGAGTATGGATCGACCTGCCAATGCCCATATTCAGTGGGAAAGCAATTACAGAAACCCGGCCTTCCACTTCCTGCACCCCACAATGACCTTGGGTCCATTCTCCCAGAGGGATAAAGAATATGAAAGCTATCAGGAGAGGAAATGGGATACGGAGTTCTGATGGTGGGAACTGTGTGGAGCTGTACCCCTCTTATCCTATGGTTTTGTCAGTGTTTCCTTTTTATAAATAAAAAAGGAAAATAATAATAAAGCTAAACAAACTATTGACTAATCATGAACCTAAAGGCTGGAATATTGCAGATGAAGATCTGAGGATCTCTGTTTTGTAGATAACTAGTAGGCCTATTTTAGTTATATTCCAAAGGGCCCATGACTATACGAGTTTTTTGTTTGTGTTGCTTTATTGTTGTTGTTGTTTTTCTGAGCCTGACATCTGATATGTAGGTGGACCCAAGTTATTGTCTGGGGAGATGATTTCATGGCTGGAAAAAGGGCTAGGAAGCTGGATCAGGGAAGAGAGTAGCTCCCAAATATGGGAAAGGTGTATAAATATTGTTGACTGTAAAGCCCTTTATCTTTTTAACTGATGGTATAATTTTATGAATGAGGTGTACTCTAAATGATTACATTGGAATAATAAGCATAAGCTAGGGATTCACCTTAGCCAACTAATCAGAAGGACACCCTATTTACATAGTTATTATCTAGCAAGTACTGAATGATTTTCAGAGCAGCCCTTCTGTATTCTCATTTTAATATGATAATACACTTAGTCTTTACCACTGTCTGTTCTCCTCACCCTACTTCCAATTTACAGTGTTTTTTTTTTTTTTTGGTTTTGTTTTGCTTTTCTCTCCAGTCCCTGTAGTCATTTGAGGTTTTTTCTCTTGTCAGAATCTCTTCTTAGGTCTCATAATCTAGCCAATAAGGTTTTAAATTCTGGGGTCTTGCATAAAGTTGGGCAAAAGAATGCTTCTCCCTTCTCCTTCCCAGAATGTGAAACTTTCCCTTCTCAAAATCTCCTAAGGCCTAGTAGATAAGAAATTACACCCACAGTTGCAGCAGCATTCAAAGAATGCATTAAATAAGCCTGAATTCATGTTGGCATAGTGTGTGACTGATAATACCTGGTGTTTTCTGGACAAAAAGTGCATGACAGAGGCAGCTGGGCTGCACTGTGTACTGTTTGTACTGTTGCACCTTGTACAACTCAAAGCTTTCATAGGCCTACCCATAACCACCTCTACGTCCAGACGCCTAAATATTTCTAACAATACTTTTATTAACTTGAAGGACACACCATATCAATTTCCAAGTGTCTTTTTTTAAAGATCTTTTGATGTGTTTTTTTTTTCCAGAGAAATATCATTCACCCTGGTACCAGGAATGATCCAATTTGTGTGTAAATTAATATTTTATTAGATAACAACTAGGAAAGGTAGACATCATAACCATGGTTACAGATAGAATCTACTGAGTGACTGTGTGGTGTTAGAAGCTGTACAGTTTATATAGTTTTTTGTTTAATATGTGCCAAACTTTAGCAATATTATTATTAACTTCTCTATTTATATCTGAGATAACTGCAGTCTACAAATGGTTTGGAAATTACTTAGACTGGATTTAGAGTTAGAGAGTAAGACACCTTGGGAGGTTTTAAACTTGGCAGACACCATGACATTGGTTTTAAACATTGTCATCATCCAAAATAATAAGCTTAGTTCTTGGGACTTTCCTTAATATCCTCTGACCAGTCTTACATAGGTTCATTCACTTATTCAGTTGTTTAAGAAATATTAAAACAGTGTGCCTGACATCTATAATGTATTGAGCTAACTATATTTTGAGTGAAACAAGGAGCTACAAACCATTATCTCTGGTTTCAAGGACTTTGAAATCTATGGGCAGGCAAGGTTAGTTCGGCAAAAAGCAAAACAAAAAACTGGAGTGAAAGTGATAAATAAGCACAGATTGTTTACTTTATACTGTACGTATGCACTAGTGGTTTCATCTCACTTTATCTTAACCGCACCTATGAACTAACTAATTGACATTCCCATTTTGCTAGCATTCTCTAGAGGACATAAGCTTCAAGATCTATTTAAGATCACTCAACTAACAGTCGGTGAGATCTGCAGAGCTCTTGCTCTTAGCCTCAGTCTGCCTTCAGAGTTAAAGCTAATAGCTTAAAGATTGAATCATGAAGCAAAGCAATGTGAAGTACAGTAAGAAAATACTGAATACTATTTATAATAAAGGTGATGGAACATGTAGTGGAGTCAGCTGAGAATGAGAGAGACAGAAATACAAAGAGAGCTGAAGACAAGGAAGAGAGAGAACAGGAAATGTCAGGAGGAGGGGGAATACTGGGGAGTTTAGCACCAGGAAGGAAGACAATGGATAAGTCAGGAGTAGAGGTGTCACTGGTCTGACCAGTCATGTTGAGAATTAATAACAAGTCTTGGGTTTGACTATTAGGAAGTTATTAACATTCAAGGGAGTCTTTATAACAGAACAGAAACAAAAATGAGATGACCTGGGTAAATTTGGAGTAACCATTGCATCTAATTTGCTAATTTTATAATAGAGTGATGATCAGGCAGCATAAATGAGGTAAGTGGAACTGGAAGGAATTATGTTAAGATAAGTCAGAAAGAGAAGGATGAATATGGGTTGTTCTCACTCATACTCAGAAGTTGAAAAATAAGAACAGAAGGGAAAAAACAAAGCACAACTTGGACTGGAGTTGGTACACTGAACCAAACAAACTAAAAGACTCTGGGATGGGGGCAAGGATTCAGGTCCTGGAACATGATGGCAGAGGAAGACCTAGAGGGGGTTGAATTGTTATGCGGAAAACTGAGAAATGTTACACATGTACAAACTACTGCATTTTGCTGTTGAGTATAAACCATTAGTCCCCCCAATTAAAAACAATAATAAGTGAAGTAAATTTAAAACGTATTGGGGTCTGGGATAAATAGCGTAATGGTTATGCAAAGAGACTGTCATGCCTGAGGCTCCAAAGGCCCAGGTTCAGTTCGCTGCACCATCATAAACCAGAGCTGAGAAGTGCTCTGGTTGTAAAAAAAAAAAAAAAAAAAAAAAATTATGGGGGAGTTGGGCAGTAGTACAGTGGGTTAAACACACGTGACCACTCAAAGCGCAAGGACCAGCATAAGGATCCTGGTTCAAGCTCCTGGCTCCCCACACGCAGGGGAGTTGCTTCACAGGCGGTGAAGCAGATCTGCAGGTGTCTATCTTTCTCTCCCCATCTCGTTCTTCCCCTCCTCTCTCTATTTCTCTCTGTCCTATCCAACAACAGCAACATTGTCCAAAAAAAAAAAATCTTGAAAAAAAAAATCTTTCCTGTTTTCTGAGTGCTATATTAATATTTTAATACACAACTGAAATCTACAATGTTGAATCTGTGGAAAGAATCTGACCTACCAGCTTCTGGAATACTGTTCCAGAAATTTAGAGGTTAAATGAGGAAGCATCCCAAAGATAAATAAAAGCTGAGATAGTTTAGGATTGGTGTGAAGTGTGTATGTATGTGTGTGTGTGTGTGTGTGTATGTATGCATGCATGTATGTGAAAGGCTGTTGTTGGTTAATTTGTTTCCTTAGAGTCCAAAACAGAATAACTCAGGAAGAGGATTTCCTGTGTGTGTGTGTGTGGGGGGGGTGGGGATGCAAAATAAGAAATATGAAAGAGATATCTGGAAAAACAAAGTGCCGATGGAAGTGGAAGGAACAACATAAGCTGGTTATTAGAAAGATGAGATAATGCACGTGATGGAGTGTTGGGAAAGTGAAGAAGAGAAAGTGAGTGCCTCTCTTCATGCAGTTCAGAGACACTCGTTATACAGAGTAGGGGCTCAAAATGAATCTGAGAGCAAGAGACGAATTTGGAAAAATTCAGTGATGACTGCTTCAAGGACAAGGAATGGGGCAGTGAGTGTTGAATAACTAGAACTGTTATGGAACCGTGAGGACTGTCAGTTGTTCCTTGGTTTTGAAATGAGCATCTGTTTACATGGCAGTACTAGTTATAGAAACTATAGATTCAACTGTGACTTAATGGTTAACTCCAAGAGTTTATAGTGTCCAGCCATATCCCTAGTTGATGGGCTGGCTTCTCGCATTTCATTTATTCACTTACCCATATCTGTTAGCAATCTATACTGTTTATTTGCACATTGGCTTTGTAAGAATCATTTCGTACTTTACAAAACAGAAATGAATAGTAGAAAAGGGAGACACCATATAGTATTGCATCTGCTGTCCAAATATGCATTTTTTAAACATACAAAAGTGGCATTTTGTTAAAAGTTCATCTCTATTTCACACAAAAGAATTTTGTATGTTAGTAGTAGAACATATACCATGTCTTGGGATAGATGGAACAGGGCAGTTAGTAGAGTACTTTAGGTCATTCAGAGCAAGAATTTTTCTGTCTTAGAATAACTATATATATGACCTTGCCTTTTTTTTTTCATTCAAGCAGTTTAGCTTCCATGGCCTGATCTGAATAAAATGGATAAAGACAGGCACCTCTTTGTCTGACAATTTTTAAATGATGCTATTTGAATACCAAGAAGTTTAGAGCTTAACTGCGAAGCCTTCCAAATTAATCTAGTCTGGGGAAAAACTAAAATGCCATCAAGTAACAGGAGATTTGTCAGCTTCCCTGTTTACACTTTTCATATAAAACATAAAGGTTGGCAGATTATAAATGAAAGGTCAGTTTAGAAAAAAAAAAGAAAGAAAGAAAAAATATGTCAGAGATTTCAGACAATCTCATAATGTAGGTACCTGTGGATAAGAATTGGAAACTACTATTGGATTCTCAGGAAGAGATGAGTTTGTTGGCATTGTGTAAATATCATCACTATTTCTGAAGCTGTTCATTTTGGTGGTCACTTCTTTGTTCTGAGTCTCCAAATTTTTTTTTAAAAGACATTGAAGGAGTCTGTCTTCTAAGGCAGATTTACTTTCCAGCAGTTTTGCATTGCATATATATATGGAGGAAATTATGCTTACTTTACCATGTTTCTCAGTCTCTCCTGTGCTGACTCAAAACATCTAAAAGAGACAAACTGAGAAGTTGAACAATCTTGCAAGAGCAGTGGTGCATAAAGGGGTGTACTGTAGGTCCATCATCATGAATGATTAAAAAAGAACCGAGCAAGTACATCATGACTTATACAAATAGATTTCCTCAAGGATTCACCCACGTAGGACCTGCTTTGGAACAGATGTTCACACAAGACAATACTTTAAGTCATTCAGCCTTGGTAACACAGGTAAATCTGTGGGTACAGTATCAGGGCAGCTTCTCACATCTCCAGTTTAGTGCTGGTAATTTTCAACCCTGTAAATTTGTCTTTCACCTGAACTCTTTGAGTGTAGAGACTTGTGCAAAAATGGCAACATCATCCTTGCCAAATTTGTCCCAGCATGCATCTCACCCAGAATCTTTTGCAAATTATAAACCATACTTGTAGGCACAGGCATGTGAAAATGACTTCCTGGTTTTGTGAACTCTTTGCTACAGCCTGGCAAAACTAACGGAGGCCAAAGGTATTTCCCACAGCATTGTGGTCCTGTGGTCTTGTGTATTCACTGGTGGTTGGCCATGATCTTTATTTTTATTTATTTATTTTTTATTACCAGAGTACTGTTCAGCTCTGGCTTATGGTGGTACGGGGGTCGACTTGAACCTGGGACTTTGGAGCATCAGGCTTGAGAGTGTTTGCATAACCATTGTGCTATCTACCCTCTGCCTGCCATGATCTTTTTTATTGTGCCTCTCTTCACTGTTAGTTTTTTTTTTTTACTTTTTTCCCCCCTCTGTTTCTTAAGTTTCCCCAATAATAAATATGCTATCTATGCCATTATATTACTGTTAGAAACCTAAAGGTTGAAAGCTAAAGAGGTAACCCGCAACTAGGAGCCATTCTGACCATCTTCCAAACTGCTTCAGTATCAGCAGGTACTTTTGCAACATGCTGCTCCAATTGTGGATTTCATAATGTAATCTCTGCATTGCTGAAATCCAGTCAAGCCTTGGGTTTGGGGACAATAAATACACCCATCAAAACCAATTCTCTCCCTTATAAGCTTTATTAATCGAACCATTGACTTTGACTTGCCAGCAATGAGTGATTCTTAGAAAACTTGTATCAAATTTCCTGGTAGTGTGGCTTCCACTCTTCCTGGAATAGCAGGAAACAGAGTTCTTGTTGGACTCAGGAGTCTCAGAATTGTAGACAACATTGGCCCACTCTTTATCCCTTCAAAATAAACTGAATTGAAACAAGCAGCAGCCCAGCAGTGAGGTTTGAGGGATGGATGATGACAAAGAAGAGAAAAAGGGCATTAATTTCAAGATGGGGACAGCTGCCCAGCACTATCTCCCTTTGGATTTTGGTTCTTATAACATCGCGGTGAGTTATTAATATGTATGATCTGTACTTTATTCAAACATTATAAATCTATGCAAAAGTCTGGTGTTTGGGTTTTCCTTTATAGCTTCCATTCTTCTTCCCAGAATTATCTCATTTTGATCGGGAAACTTTTGCATAAAAAGTGCACACAGA
Source organism: Erinaceus europaeus (assembly GCF_950295315.1). Taxonomy (NCBI): domain Eukaryota; kingdom Metazoa; phylum Chordata; class Mammalia; order Eulipotyphla; family Erinaceidae; genus Erinaceus; species Erinaceus europaeus. The sequence goes on from NC_080178.1 coordinate 31,655,102, forward strand.
GAACTCACATTTCCATACCATAAATATTAAAAGGGGGGGTTAAGCTTTATAGTCTCTTCTCACATCCCAGTGGGAAGAAAGTTAGCTATCTAATCAGGGGACCATTAATACTTTTTTTTTAATTCACAAGCCAGAAAGTAAACTGTAACTTGTAATATAAAATTGTACTACATAGTTCCTTTTATTTATATAAATTATGGAATGCTTAGCTATGGCAAGTCTTTTGTGTGAAGGCCATATATATATACCAGTTTTCTGAGCTTCCTTCTAAGATACTGGACTGACTTCTTTTTTTGACCAAACCAAGTTCAGACATTTTTTTCTAAGGTTTGTAATTAAAGTGCTCTTTACTAGATAATTGTAAAATATGGATTCATAACAGTGAATCTGCTGCATACAGAAGAAGGAAATTGAACTAGAAAACTTAATGACATTAGTGCTTTTTAGCTTTAGTAGCTTCCTACCTCCTAGTTATTGTCCTTTTTGTTAACATAAAGCGTAGTTATAAATTTTGGTTCCCATGGGAATCTAAAGGGATGCATGAGCTATTTCATTTCCGTATATTGTGCTGTGCTAATCACACAGTCTCGACTGTTGTACTTCATGATGGGAAATGAACATGCTAATTGGTGTTTTTTTTCTTTCTTATTTCAGGAAACCTTCCATATGAATATAAAATAGTGATTGCTGGAAATCATGAACTGACATTTGATAAAGAATTCATGGCAGACCTTGTTAAACAGGACTACTACCGTTTCCCCTCTGTGTCCAAATTGAAACCAGAGGACTTTGACAACGTTCAGTCCCTCCTGACAAACAGTATTTACTTACAAGACTCTGAGGTAACAGTGAAGGGATTCAGGATATACGGTGCACCTTGGTAAGTGCTCATTCTGTTTTCCCTCCATTTTGTTTTTCCACTTCAGTGCTATGAAATTATGGAACAGACTCAGGTGCTTTCAATGAAAAGGGTTAAGGCAGAAGAAACCCTTGCTCGATGTCCAACTGAACACTGTTGCAAGGTGCAGCTCTTGGTGTTTTCATTGTAATGTAGATTTTGTTATGCAAGATCAGTGGGTATAGTCTTAGCTCATGATGCTTATGTTTGTGTAATTGGGCTTACTTAAGTATGACTGTGGCATATGGAAGGACTGGGGAGAAGGTCACTATATCACCCTTGACACAGGTCCAACCACTAAGGCTGAACATTCCATCAGCCTTAGGTAACTCATCTCCCTCTCACTTTGCACGGAAGGTAGTCATAAAATATCTTGTCTAGATTAGGTTTTGCTATAGGTCTTACTACATGTCAGAATTACTTGACTAGCTCTGAAGAAATACAGATTTAAAGTCCTAACCCCTGCCTCCTACTTCTGATTTTCCTTCCTGTGATGTAGTCTAGCAGTCTATTTTTTTAAGCTTCTTAGAGAAGGCTGATATGCAGGTGATTTGAAACTTATCTTCCGAGAGCTCTGTACTGGAATTGTTAATATTGAACTCTGCAAAACTTGAAGCAGGTGCATATCCTCTGGGTCTAGACAAAAAAAAAAACAACTTGATTCTTACATTAGTTTTAAGAATTCCCTTTACATTCCCTGAGTCTTGGGTTTTACATCTCTAAGAGGTCAGATGTGACCCCCAACTTCAGAAAACTGTGATGAGGATTAAATCAGATGGTGTTTAGAGTGGATTTGGAAGATTTCTTGGTAGTTCGCTTAGTGTAATGATAATCATTTTTCTAGCCTAGACCCTTAATAGTAAGTATATGTGTAAACTTAAGCAAGTCATGTAGCCTCCAGAACCAGTTTTTCATCTTTAAAAAAACTTTTAATAATATTATCTTTATATATTTATTTGTTAGATAGAGAGAGCCAGAAACTGAGAAGGAAGGGGATGATAGAGAGGAAGAGAGACACCTGCAACACTACTTCACCACTCACAAAACTTTCTCCCCTGCAGGTGGGGACCTGGGTCTTGAATCTGGGTCGTTGCACATTGTAGCATGTGTGTTGAACCAGGTACACCACCACTCGGCCCCCAGTTTTTCATCTTTAAAGTGGAAGTGTTAGACCAGAAGGTCAATATTAGAGGAGACATATATTTAATTGTGCTTGTTTCTTACAGGCAGTATAATATAGAGACCTAACACACTTATTCAGAAAACACTCTCTCCTACCCTATGGTTTTGTTAATTAATCCTTTCTTAAATAAAAAATAAAAAAAAAAGAAAGAAAGAAAGAAAGAAAGAAAGAAAGAAAGAAAGAAAGAAAGAAAACACTCTCAGTCCTACCTTAAGGGTTGCAGACTGGACTGGAAGGGGAAAAAAAGAGTTAACTTAGATTTGTAACGTCACTTCACAGTTCAGTTTATCCTCTGTTGAACCTAAAGTGGAAGAACTGCACAATGGCCAGGCTGGTACAGTGCACATATTACTGCATGTTATGTGCAAAGACCAGGGTTCACGTTCTTGATTACTACCTGCAGAGGAGAAAGCGTCACAAAGGATGGAACAGTGTTGCAGGTCTCTCTCTCTCTTTCTCTCTCTCTCTCTCTCTGGGGTTATTGCTGAGGCTTGGTGCCTGCACTAAGAATCCACTGCTCCTGGAGGCTATTTTTTTCACTTTTATTGCCCTTGTTTATTATTATTGTTGTTATTTCTGAATTTTTGTTGAGTAGGACAGAGAGAAATCAAGAGAGGACAGGAAGAAAGAGGGGGAGAGAAAGATAGATACCTGAAGACCTGTTTCATGGCTTGCGAAGAGATCCCCCCTACAGGTGGGGAGCTGGGGACTTGAACCAGGATCCTTACACCAGTCCTTGTGCTTCACGCCATGTGCGCTTAACCTGTTGCACTACCGCCCAGCCCCCAATATATTATTTTATATGCATAGATATGTAGAAGATCAGGAGTAACCAAACAATAAATGGTGGGAAATGTAGTGAATTTTACCTTAAGGATACTTTAGTTGTCTCAAAATCCCAGTTGAAAGCTTAAGCTCTACCTACTTGCAGAATTTGAACTTGAATTGTTGTTGAATTGAATGCTGGGTCAATTTTGAAATCTACACTTGATGTTACCTATGATAAATAAATAAATTCTTATTGCTATTTTAAAAGAGAGAAAGAGAAGTAGGCACTGTTAATGATTCTCACAGATGACAAAATTCAGGCAAAGAAAGGCTTAAGCAACTTGCTCAGAATTCATACAACTAGGACAGGGAGATAGCTCATTGGTTAGAATGAATGTTTACATATGTGAGGTTCCAGGCTCAAGCCCCAGCACCACATGGGAGCACCATGGATTGCACAGGGGGAAGCTCCATGCAGAGTGGGGCAGGGCTATGGTGTTTCTCCATTTCTCTTTTTCTCCCTGTCAGAAGTAAAAATGAGGCAGAAAAGCTAAAGGTTAACATCTCAAGAAAGAAGCTAAGGGTTAACATCTCGAGCTGAATAAGAAGAACACAGCATATATTAGACTTTCTGTTAAAATTAATCTATTTGACTTTGGCCATCTGCCAGGGAGTCTGCTACCCTAGCTGCTAAATGTCTGGTAGCAAACCCCACTGATAAGCAAAACAAAATGTACTATCTTTATGTAGAAAAGAAAAATAAACCCTTTAAGCTTGTTGCTGTGACTTTCTATGAGAAAAGACAACTGTATAAGAGCAAAGCTACACAATATTTGTGGCCCAGTTTTTTGGACACAAGTCCACTGTGCCTGCTAGCATAAAAATGCTCTTCCTGTTTAAAAGCCTCAGTGTGTCTCATCTTCCAGTCTAAGAATTCTACATTACAAAGAGTTTAAAAGGTTGGCCTGGAGGCCAACAGAACAGCTTAGTTGGACATTATGCTTGCTTTGCCATGAATGAGAACCAACTTTGAGCCTTGCTGCCATCTCCCTGAAGGAAGCTTCAGTGCTTTGGTGTCTTTCTTTCTGCCTTTGTGATAGCTTCCTATTTTGCATCTGACTTCAGGGTACATGGTGTGACTGAAAGGTAGTGGTAGTGGCAGTATGGTAATCAGTAATTATGATCTTCATAGTTATATCCAGTTTTATTAATGCATCCAGCTAATATTTTTCTACATGAATGGGTGATAAAGGGCAAGGGAATAAACAGAAAAAATTAGTCTTATCAAACTGTAATCCCAAAACTGTAATGTGAGATGTCAATATTAGTGTTTCTGGTTTAAGGTTAGGAGGGAGAGTTTTATTTTATTTTGACCTCCAGGGTTATCACTGGGGCTCAGTGCTAGCACTACAAATCCCCTGCTCCTGGCAGCTATTTTTCATTTTATTGGATAGGAAAGGGGAAGGGGAGATAGGGAGAGAGACAGAGACACCTGCAGACCTGCCTCACTGCTTGTGAAGTCACCCCCCTGCAGATGAGAAAGTGGGGCCTTGAACCAGGATCTTTGCATAAGTCCTTGCGCTTGGTACTATGCACACATAACATAGCGGAGAGATTTTTTAAAAAACTATACCACCCATTTCTAAGTCTATGCAGTAGTTGAGGAATGATCTCTGAAAGAGAAACTTGCCATTAAATTAAGGTCATTTTTAATAATTTAAGATGATTTTAAAACATTTTTTTTGAACTTCAGGGAACATATAAGGCTATTCTTAAACAGGCCTCTGAAAAATCCTGACAGTTGCTGACATGAGCCACTTGCACTATTATCTAGGCAGAGGCAATTTTGTTTAGGATAGGATTTGGCTAAAACAGACTATGCCAGTGATGAATGAGTGAGTGATTGTGGCTCCTGCAGCATCTCACGAAATTCATTAAAATAAAAGAGAAGGGGCTGGGTGGTGGCTCACTTGGTTGAGCGCATTAGTTACAATGTCCAAGGACCCGGATTCAAGCCCCCGGTTCCCACCTGTAGGGGGAATGTTTTGCAAGTGGTGAAGCAGTACTGCAGGTGTGTCTCTGTCTCTCTCCCTCTCTATCACCCCTTCCCTCTCAATTTCTAGCTGTCTCTATTCAATAAATAAATAAAGATAATAATTTAAAATTAAAATAAAAGAGTAATTGAAATACATAGTGTGATAACATATAATCTGGTATTGGTGATTGTGTACTCTTGGGATGAAATTTTATCTAGACTGGACTGATAACCATTCAAAACTGTTTTACTGCTATATTGGAGAGGGTGGGTAAAGTCTAGAAAACAGGAAGCATGAATTTATTGAAATGATGATCGTAGTGTGGAAGCGCTCGCACCCCATGAGGAGCTGGCCAGTCTTTCAATGATGTTACTCCTCGCGCCCACCTTTGCTGCAGTTTTTATGAGATGTTTGTGAAATGACAGAGTGCGATCGAGAGTAACGCCAAGATAGACTGGCTGGGCTTCATGCCGGATTCTCGTATCGCCAAGCTGCACATTAAGCTCACGTGAGGCCAAGGCATGGTGTAGATGGAAAACAGATGATACCATTTTTGCAGTGCTAGGGATTAGTCGCCATTTTTTACAGTAATCAGATATCAGAGACATGTCTTTCGTGAGTGTTTCCTCGAGGATGTCGAACTTGGATGCCTGAGCTGCACAGCAGATGTCATCGGCGTAGATGAACTTCCTTGAAGAAGTTTCTGGGAGGTCATTGATGTAAATATTAAATAGCGTAGGAGCCAGAACAGAGCCCTGGGGGAGGCCACTTGAGACAAGTCTCCATCTGCTAGACTTGTCACCCAGATGTACCCGGAATCTTCTGTTTTGGAGAAGAAACGATATAGTGTTGGCCACCCATGGAGGCAGGCATCTTGAGATCTTGACTAGGAGACCACGGTGCCAGACCATGTCATAGACTGCTGTGAGATCAACAAAGACAGCACCCGTCTTTAAATTCTTCTGGAATCCATTTTCAATGTAAGTTGAGAGGGCCAGGGCTTGTTTGCAGGTAGATCTTCCTGGGCGGAAACCAGCCTGGGCAGGTGATACGAATTTCTCTGTAAGAGGAGAAATACACTACGATCATCATCTCTGGCATTATGCTATTCCACTGCAGAATACTGTGCCCCAGTATGGTTCCGTAGCCCCCATGTCCACTTGGTTGATTCCAAATTATATTCCTCCATGAGGATAATTTCTGGAACCATCCGTTCCACCCCGGTTCCATGGCTGCCAGTTCTTAACAACATCGCCCCGCCAGATATTCATCGGGATGCGGCATCATCTAAGTTCATTTCCCACATCTACGCTCGACCGGACCTGCCAATATACGCAGATATCTTCGCCCACCCTGTCCAACGCTTGACGTCTCGTCACCCAATCTGGTCCCCTACGCCTACACTGAACTTCTCTGTTCCAGTCTCTTGGAAACAGAGCTGGCAGACAGCTGAGGTAAAGAACAAACACCTCATCACAGACCCCTGCAAGCGTCAACCCGGCTTTGACCTAGCACGTTATGATTGGGCTCTCCTCAATCGCTATCGAACAGGCCATGGCCAGTGCGCCGCTATGTTCCATCGCTGGGGCGTCAGAGACGACCTGAATTGCCCCTGCGGCTACAGACAGACTATGACCCACATAGTCAACGACTGCCACCTCTCCAGATTCAAAGGAGGTCTCGAAACTTTACATCAGGCTCAACCTGACGCTGTTGACTGGCTACGGAAGAAGGGCAAACGCTAGAAGAAGAAGAACTGAAATGATATCCTGAAGTTGTTTTTACACATAATTTGGTGGGATTTCCAGAAAGTCTGAACCATGTCCTACATAGTACCCCCTCAGAATAAAGGAAATATTCAGGTGGAATTGGCCTCGCCCATAGGAATTGTTGGTACTTTGTCTTTTGACCAAGAATACACAGGTTGACAATGGGAAAATTTGATTTCACCATATATTTTGAAAGGATTCTCACTGCTCAAATATTTTATTAAGTCTAATATACCTAGGACTTCTGAAGACCGGCCTCAGCATTGCATTAAGAATGTTCACATTAGCATTTCAGTACAGGATGGATGTATTTTCCCAGTCTTACCACTAAATGAGCCCTGGAACCTTAAAGTTTCTGAACATTTCTTTATCTCTGTTTTAACATCTATCAAATGGGCTAAAGCAACATTACTTCCCTCACTGCTTCTTATGAGCATAAGTGAGCAAAAGCATCAGTGGCATATAGAACGTGGCCTAACACAGAGTAAACATTTGTTAAGTTTCAGGTTCTACTCCTGCTTTAGTAGTGATGTTTCCATTGTAACTTTAATATTCTATCAAAGTTCATGTGAAGACCATTGTCCGAGAAGTCAGAAGAGGTGATGAGGCGACATCTGGCTCTCACAGTCAAGTGAGATTGGTGCTTATCTTTGCTGATTGGATGACTAGAATTCTGTTAACTTTTCTTATTTGTAAAACAGAACCAAATGAGATCTACCCTCATTTCTCTCATTCGTACACACCTCTCACGTAAATTCTTACCAAAGTTATAATTTTCAAAGAGAATACAAATTGGAGGTGTGCTTCATCTTTTTAGTAGCTTGTAACATTTTAACTTTTTTCACTGTTAATAACAATTTGACTGGAAAGCAAAGTTAGGAGGGATTTATATCAGAGTTACCATGTTTATCCTTTAGAAGTCAATGTTTTACTACACAGAGCCATATACAAATTTATTGCTCTCCCTATCAAGATTCCAATCACATTTTTAGGATAATAGAACAAATGCTACATATGTTTATCTGGAACCAGAAAAGACCTAGAATTGCTGCAACAATCTTGAGAAGAAAGAACAGAAGTGGAGGTATCATACTCCCAGATCTCATATTGTACTATAGAGCCATTGTCATCAAAACTGCTTGGTACTGGAACATGAATAGACACACTGACCAGTGGAATAAAATTGAGAGCGCAGAGGTAAGCCCCACACCTATGGACATCTAATCTTTGACAAAGGTGCCTACCCGCACTATTAAATAGGGAAAAGGGAGTCTCTTCAGCAAATAGTGTTGGAAAAAATGGGTTGAAAAATGCAGAAGAATGAAACTGAACCACTATATTTCACCAAATACAAAAGTAAATTCCGAGTGGATCAAGGATTTGGATGTTAGATCAGAAACTATCAGATACTTAGAGAAAAATATTGGCAGAACTCTTTTCTGCATAAATTTTAAAGACATCTTCAATGAAATGAATCCAATTACAAAGAAGACTAAGGTAAGCATAAACCTATGGGACTACATCAAATTAAAAAGCTTCTGCACAGCAAAAGAAACCACTACCCAAACCAAGAGACCCCTCACAGAATGGGAGAAGATCTTTACATGCCATACATCAGACAAGAGGCCAATAACCAAAATATATAAAGAGCTTACCAAACTCAACAACAAGAAAACAAATGACCCCATCCAAAAAATGGGGAGAGGACATGGACAAAATACTCACCACAGAAGAGACCCAAAAGGCCAAAAAGCACATGAAAAAATTCTCCAAATCTTTCATTGTTAGAGAAATGCAAATAAAGACAACAATGAGATACCACTTCACTCCTGTGAGAATGCCATACATCAGAAAAAGTGGCAGCAATAAATGCTGGAGAGGTTGTGGGGTCAAAGGAACCCTCCTGCACTGCTGTTGTGAATATAAATTGGTCCAACTTCTGTGGAGAACAGTCTGGAGAACTCTCAGAAGGCTAGAAATGAACCTGCCCTATGACCCTTCAATTCCTCTCCTGGGGATAGATCCAAAGGAACCCAACACACCCATCCAAAATGAGTTGTGTACACATATGTTATTAGCAGCACAATTTGTAATAGCCAAAACTTGGAAGCAACCCAGGTGTCCAACAACAGATGAGTGGCTGAGCAAATTGTGGTATATATACACAATGGAATACTACTCAGCTATAAAAAATGGTGACTTCACCGTTTTCAGCTGATCTTGGATGGAGCTTGAAAAAATCATGTTAAGTGAAAAAGTCAGAAACAGAAGGATGAATATGGGATGATCTATCTCCCTCTCTGGCAGAAATTGAAAAACAAGATCAGAAGAGAAAAGACATGTAGAACCTGAACTAGAGTTGGTATATTACAACAAAGTAAAGGACTCTGGGGTGGGTAAGGGGGAGATGACAGTACAGGTCCAAAAAGGATGACAGAGGACCTAGTGGAGGTTGTATTGTTATGTGGAAAACTAAGAAATGTTATGCATGTACAAACTATTATACTTAGTGTTCAACATAAAATATTAATCCCCCAATAAAGATTTTTAAAAAGAAGTCATTGTTTTCTACTCTTGAGATACCATTGATGAATATTTGTTTAGTCACCTAATATATATTTTCATTCCAAAAAGCTGTCAAATGATAAAGCTTGATTCCTGTGCATTCCAGTGACTTTTCTGGAGGAAATATTAAGTTCTGATTTGCTGATGTTGCTGGTGGTTCTATTTAAAAGCCAAAATCCCAGTAAGAATCCTGACACTCAATATTTCTGTACTTCTCAAAAGTACTTGCCAGTTCAACAGAAAGGTAGCCGTAGCAAGTGTATGTGTTAAAAAACATTTTGGATTGTGATTTGGTTTTGCTGTAGAAAGGAATATTAGCCCATATTCATTACTTGTTTATAATATGTAACATAGTTGAAAAATTCCAAAATACAATGAAATCAGTGCTTCCTAATTTATAATTTAGCAGAAACTTGAATGTGGAAAGCAGTATATAACTTTTCAGAGCATTCATATGTGTTGTAACTGAAGTGTTCTCTGACACTTACTGCGTACCGAGAGAGAAAACTGACTATGGCTTGATCAGTCTGGGAAAATTCAGTGGTCCACTTTAAAGAAGTTATAAGTTGGTGTACTTCGTTCTGGAAAGAAAGGAGCTTCTTCAAAAAGAGGGCAAGACTTGACAGGTTCCTTGGATTACCATACACTGGGAACCTTGTGGCAAGTTTTGTGGCTTCTGTCAATATCCCTTTATCACCTTCTTCTAAGAATCTCAAAGAGCTAAATCGTGAAGGCTATATTGTCATTTGAAGGACATGTTCAGTTACAGCCTTGCTTGACTTGTACTGTCATTATTTTTCTCCCTTTTTGAAAGACAGAGGAGGAGAGTCTTAACAGGTAAGTCTAGAATTTGATCTCACTACTGGAAAACTTTGGGAATTCTTACACCCTTCCTTTTGACACTCTGCCTCCTGATGTCTTTTGCAAAGGGCAAGCATGATTAGAAAGGACAACATTTGCACCTGTCAAATATTCACCATTTGTAGTTAACTAATTTTTGTAAGTTTATTAGGATTAAAAGAGGTAAAATGTAGAAATCATCTTTGTGTTTTTGGCTACTAGATATATATCCAGGATTTTAGTATACGCAGGTGTTTGTTCATATACTCGTGGGACCTGGCACTTAAAAGTCTCTTTTTTAAAATATTTATTTATTTATACATTCCCTTTTGTTGCCCTTGTTGTTTTATTGTTGTAGTTATTATTGTTGTTATTAATGTCATTGTTGGATAGGGCAGAGAGAAATGGAGAGAAGAGGGGAAAACAGAGAGGGGGGGAGAAATATAGACACCTGCAGGCCTGCTTCACTGCTTATGAAGTGACTCCCCTCCAGGTGGGGAGCTGGGGGCTCCAACCAGGATCCTTATGCCAGTCCTTGCACTTTTTGCCACCTGCTCATAACCCACTGTGCTACCACCCGACTCCCTAAAAGTTTCTTCTTATTTTTTTTATTTCACTTATTCTTGATGCTAAGATGCTATGTAGAAATAAATACAAGTAACCCATTGATCTGTAACCAAGCTGCATAATGTAAAATGTTGATAATGTTCAGATCTAAGCTGAACAATTTCATTGTTCAGTAGTAGCTTGCACCTAGTTCCCCTTAAGAAAGGAAATGCAGAGCTGGTTTCCTGTGGATTTTAATGAATATGAGTGGGGCTTTCTGATGTCCAGGAATTTGATCTCTCTGCTGACCAAGGGGTCAGGAACAAAGAGCATACTTTCTCACGCTAGAGTGGACCCAGGTGTAATTTGTCAGACTGAGTAACTGTGGAAGAACTGCCTTAACTTCTGGAGGCAGTGCAATTTTAAGTGGCTGAAATAGGAAGAGAAATCCCATTGAGTTGCACTTAAAAAAAAAATTCTTTATTGGGGAGTTAATGTTTTACATTCACCAGTAAATACAATAATATGTACTTGAATAACATTTCCCAGTTTTCCATATAACAATACAACACACACTGGGTCCTCTGTCATCCTTTTTGGACCTGTATTCTCCCCCTCCACCACCACCCACTGTCGTATGCTTTACATTGGCTTGTTCTAGCCCTCCCCCTCCAAGAGAATTGGATGAGTCCTGTTAATTTCGCGGGCCTGCTTGGCCCCGCCCCAAGGGACCCTGGGAGAGGGTTCCGGAGTCCAAGAGTTCCTGAGTTCCCCAGTGACAGAGTTCCTGAGTTCCGGAGTTCGAGAGTGCGAGAGTGCGAGAGTTTCAGAGTTCGAGAGTAAGGGAGAGGGTTCCTGAGTTCGAGAGTGCCAGAGTTAGCCAGAGTTCCTGAGTTCCTGAGTTCGAGAGTTTCAGGGTTACAGAGTAAGAGAGAGTCCCAGTGTGCCAGAGTTTCAGAGGGTTCCCGAGTACGAGAGTTGGAGAGTTCCTGAGTTCGAGAGTAAGGGAGAGTGCTTGCGCCGCCGCAAAGAGACAGCGGAGTTCTGTTTGGTGATTAGTTTGTCTTAGTTTATGAATCGTTGTTCCTGAATAAAGAAATACAGCTGCCCTGCCCAGCCGTTGTCTCCGCGTCTCTGTTACCCGCCCGCGAAGCCAACCCGGCCGGCAAGAGCCTCCGAATTTTAACAACAACCCACCCCAGAATCTTTTACTTTGATGCAATACGCCATGAGTCGCACTTTTTAAAGCACGTGTGAGCAGGACACTCCCTACCCCCTCCCTCATTTCAGATCATAAATATGTTAAGTTCATTCATTGATTCATTTAGATAGAATTTTCTCAACATTTTTTCAAAGTGGGAGTTAAGTGTTGATTCTACACTCTGTAACATTTATAAGTATTTGCAAACAGATAACTACAAGGTTTCTCATGGTTCCTTATTCTGATCAGTGCAGTAGTACTTCATGTTTATCCTGTCAGAAAAGCTTCAGATGTTTTTATTTCCAATTATAAGTTTTGTAATGCATCATGTATTTTGCTGACAGTCTTTAAGTTCTTGAATCTGAGAACAAATTAACAGCAGATACTGAGTGAGAGGATTAGAAATCCAATTGACAATTCATACTACAGAATTCAGATATGGGGATGGTAGAATGGGCTCATTTATTTTATTTTCACTGTCATATTTTGTAATTAACTTGGGCAAAGAGAGGAGAAACACCTCCTTCTAAAGGCTTTCATTTCTTGCTAAACAAGAGTGTACAAACAATGTTGGCTTTGTACCATGCTTCCAGGGATTCCAGCTTTTATTTGGGAGGGTTCAAAAAGGTATTGGCACAGAAAAAGGTCCTGCATGTGTGTGTGTGTTAAACAAATATGCACTCTGCTTTGACATGATTCTGTTTAAAGACCCAGGCTAACATTTCATTTTTCTTGGCATGGGGCCCATGGGCTCTCTCCCATTATGGAACCTGTGGCTGTTCAGTCCTGATCTAGAGTTACAGGCTCTGTTTACATTTTTTGCCCTTCTCAGAATGCAGCTAGCTGCTTTAAAAGCCTCACAGGATCAGACTCACTTCTGGTTTAACAACTGCCCTGTTTATTTGAAAGAAGAGAAAGCAAAACTGGTCACTTGGCTGCCTATATCCCATTGCAGGGCACATCAGTAAACATCATTTCAAAGACCAGTTAAGGCAGAGCTTATAATGTGGGATCAGCTGCCTGCCCCGTCTGTACTGCTCCACCTTCAAAGCCAATGTGGTGCCTTCACCTGATGTCTTGATGGTGTTTGCATAGAGGGATATGGAGGGGGCAGCTGTAAAAGTATTCACATTCATTCATTATGCTTAATATCAATCATTAGCATAATAAGTGTCCACCAAGAGACAGATTCAGTTAACAAATGGCAATAGTAAAATTACATTCTGATGGTATATTTGTTTACAACTTTCATGGGTGTCCTCTCATTAAGTCTTTGCAGTTCTAAATAATTCAAAATTAAACACAAATAAGATTTAAATTAAAATATGTCTTGTGGGCCCAGTAATAGGCACCCGATTGAGTGCGCACATTATCATGCACAAGGACCTGGGTTCAAGCCTCCATTCTTCAGCTGCAGGGGGAAAGCTTCATGAGTAGTGAAGCAGGCCTATCTTTTAATTCTCCTCTCTACCTCCCTCTTCTCTCTCAATTTCTCATCTGCCAAAAGGAAGCCGTATAGTGCAGCACCTAACACACTAACACTTTTAAACACAGAATATTAATAGTACATATCATTAACATATTCTTTACTGATTCTGATTCTCTGTGTCTTATCAAAGAAAAAAAAACAAAGATTAAAGAAAGAAAAAAAGAAAGGAAGAAAGAAAACATGACCACTAGTAGTGGTGAATTCATAGTGTCAGCACTGAGAAGAAAAAAAGTCTCAAAGAATCAAAATCAGTAAAGAATATGTTAATGATATGTACTATTAATATTCTATGTTTAAAAGTGTTAGTATGTTAGGTGCTGCACTATACTATACAGCTTCCTTTTGGCAGATGAGACCAAAATAGCATTTTTAACTCAGAAGGTAACTTTGCCAGAGTTGCAAAATTAGTCTTAGAAGAAATAGGACTAGAATCCAACCTTCCTTTGCTAAGCTCTTTTTATTTTTTTAAAATATTTTATTTATTTATTTTCACTTTTGCTGCCCTTGTTTTTTATTGTTGTTGTAGTTGTTATTGTTTTTGTTATTGATGTCATTGTTGTTAGATCGGGCAGAGAGAAATGGAGAGAGGTGGGGAAGACAGGGGGAGAGAAAGATAGACACCTGCAGCCCTGCTTCACTGACTGTGAAGTGACTCCTCTGCAGGTGGGGAGTTGGGGCCTTGAACCAGGATCCTTATGCCGGTCCCTGTGCTTCACACCACGGGCGCTTAACCAACACTGTGTTACCACCCAACTCCCTTTTGGTAAGCTCTTTAACTGGAGGTGTCCTGGAAACCACAGATGCCTATCTACTCTGGAAATGGCCAATTAGAAGATGTAAGTGCTTCAGTTTAATTGTGAAAAGGGCATACAGAAATCCAGGCAAACACTCTTTTGGTGCTCTGACGCTTAAGTGAGGCAGGACTTGCAGGGATTATCCAGGGCACCAGACCATGAAACGATCCAGGAATAGATCTGCCAATAGATTTCACCCCTGCCCCCCCCCAAAACACAAAGTTGCTACTGGTAGGTAGAAAACTTTTCAGGAAAATATGAAAAGGCAACCAAAAGAAACACCTGCTAGAGAAAATTAGTAAGAGCTAACCTAAATAGAATTCTACTCGGGAGTTAAAACTTTCCAAGACATCCTCTGAAGGTACCAGCGATATAGATACTTTTCTAGTATTTTGGCATGGTGGTTTAGAGTGGACTACAGTAAAACCAGTGGTGCTAAAATCTTATATGAACCAAAGTAAATCAGCATTGAAGAAGACTAGGTAAAATAGATACTATGTCAGAGTCAGAGTCAACACATTGATTTTTCCACTCTTTCCTACAGTGGGTTATCCAGTGCTCCTATGGAACATGCAGGATGATTGCACATGAAATAGGCTCTCTGATACCTGCCTGGTTTAATAACTAGAGATTACTGTTTTTCTCACAGCTTCCCAAGTTACTACATATATTGAAGTTAAGAAACGTATCAGTCTCCACACTGAATCTAATGTAATGTACTGATTTTTTTCATGCCTTGTGATATTTCTTGTACAGTGGAGAGTAAGTTGGCATACATGGTTCCACAGGGGGGAAAAAAAAAGGTTCTCAAAGACAGACACCCAAAAAGAAAAATATCTTGCCTTGATTTAAAATGGCACCACAGAACACCAGCCATAATTGGATCCTCTATGTATATTATTTTTAATTAGAAATCAGTGGAACAAAGCCTCCTTGCCTTGATATTATTGAAATGAAAGATACTAGGCTAAAACCTCAGAAATTGATGGTGTCAAAGCTGATTGGAAATACACCATTGGGCTATGATGAGTCACTGTCCCACTCTTTTTCTTCCTGTGTTGTGACTCAAAAAATAAAAATAAAAAGAGAGGAAAAGCTGTACAGGAAATTGATTTAGAAAACTCATAGGGTTCACGTATGGAGTTTGCATTTATATTATTTAAATAAGTTAAAACAGATGAAGTCTTTGAGACTGAGGATTGTAGGCTCTGCTCTTTCTTGTTGCCTGTTATGCAGCATTCCTTAGTTCTTTTTTCTTCCTTTTTTTTTAAAGATAAAAGTGTAAAGACTACTTCCTTTTTGTATCCAAAATTGGTCTGTCCTTTAAAGACTTAATTCTATAAGGAGAAGTACTTGTCTGTTGGTCCAGAAAAATGTGTAGGAAAAAAATGGGAAACTTAAGTGTGTGTGCTTAATGCTGGTCCTGACCTTCATACTTTTAAATAACTCTTAACTAGAGGCCAATTCTGTGTGGATGCTGGCTAGCACAACAGCTTCAGAGCTTCTATGCAGACTTGTGATGGGTTGAGAGAATTTCCAGAGTACCAAAAGCAACTATGTTGTGCTCAATATTATGATGAAGAGGGAGAGCTGATGTCCAGGAGGATATGGATTTGAATATTATTTCTTATAGAAATTAATTTCTGCTAAGTTTGAACTCTGATCTGAAATGCCTAAGTGGGATAACATCCCTTTTTTTGGGGTGGGGAATTTTTAAATTTTTTTTCTTAATTATCTTTATTTATTTGTTGGACAGAGACAGCCAGAAATCGAGAGGGAAGGTTGGGATAGAGAGGAAGAGACAGAGAGACACCTACAGCCCTGCTTCACCGCTCGTATAGCTTTCCCCTTGCTATTTTTAAAGTCTGACTAGGCTGTAAAACACAGACTCACACTATGTTCTCAAGTCAGCAATGAGATTTTGTAAATGTGGACATTTAGGATTTTCATTATGCGTGCTTTCACTTTGTCCATAGTGCAGTAAACAAAATATTTCGATTATTGATAAAGCAGAATAAAGATTTGCCAGATAAGATCCAGCTGCTTTGTCCATTGAAGCAAATACACTTCTGAATGAAACCAAAAGGCTTTTGTTTCTCTGGGTTTCGGCAAGGAAGATGAAAAAAAATAAAAGTTAAAAGGAGAGAACAATAAATGTTCAAAATCCTCAAGGACAAAAATGGCACTCAAAATAGATGTCTCAGTTTCTAAAGATTACTTTCCCAAGCTGTGTAAGCTCTCTTTAATAAAGCATATACTCAACATGGGCGAGGATTTTATAATTCCAATGAAAATTCATACATTCACCTGATTTTTGTCATTTTAAAATTAGCTTCAGACATCAGAAAGCATTGGCATTGCTGCTTGGCCTTTTGGCTTGTGTTGTAGAAAGCAATGATATTACGGGTTAGCAATAAACATTTCAAAAGCTGTATTCTCACGAAAATAGACAGAGGAATCATAATACTATAAAAATAGAGAGAGATGGGAGTCAGGTGGTAGTGCCCTGGGTTAAGTGCACATGGCACAAAGTGCAAGAATTGGCATAAGGATCCCAGTTCCAGCACCCGGCTCCCCACCTGCAGGGGAGTTGCTTCACAGATGGTGAAGGAGGTCTGCAGGTGTCTTTCTCTCCCCCTCTCTGTCTTCCCCTCCTCTCTCCATTTCTCTCTGTCCTATCCAAAAGTGATGACATCAATAACAATAATAACTACAACAGCAATAAAAAATATAGACAGAGAGATATGCAGAGAAAATGAAAACTGAGAAGTAATACACCACAAGTGTAACAGTGATTTTTCTCTTATAAAAACTTTTTTTTCCTGGTTTTCATTCTACTTTCCTAGGACTTTGTGTGATCTTTCAGTGAATAAATTACATTTTTACAGTCAGGGGAAAAAAAGGTCTGCCTTCTCTAGTACTGCAAGGCATGTTTCTATGGATAATTTGGAAATGGTCTCTGTTGTTCTAGCTTTATGCTTATCATCAGTTGCATAGTTCTTGCATATTGTGACCACATAGATATGTACATGCTTCCTAGATTACTTGTTTGACAGGCTATTGCAACAGATGGGGTATTTCCTAATCAACAAGTGCTGAAATTGAAATATCTCCCCAAAGCATTTGTAATCAAGTATCATTCTGATGCCTATTCTTGCTTAGACTCTCTAAAGAAGCCAGGGCTCTCGTTGGCTCTTTCAGTGTTGAGGTGACAGATAGAGCCCAGTCCTCAGCTGTTGCAGTTGGATTCTTTCCTGGAGGTGACTGTTTCGGACTTGAGTCTCAGAGTCTGGCTTTACAGGATGTGATTTGATTTGAGTGGAGGAAAACCTGGTGCCTACCTTTGCTTATTTGTATTCCAGTGCTGTAACCTCCCCTCCTCTCATGTCATGTGTTTTTGTTCTATTAATCTGCAAAACAGTGCTCGACTTGTGATTAGTCCTTGGAGCTTGTTTCTATTAATCAGTCTGCAAAACAGGTCGACTTGGATGCTTTTGTTCCAGAGTTTAATGTGTTCTCCTTGTCAAGCTGTAGTTCTTTGCCTTAAACTGGACCAAGCTGAGAAATCTGGTTTTTATATGCTGATGGAACTGTCAAGAAAGAAAACACTGAAAAGACAGCCCCAGAATATTCTACCTTTGGATTTTAGGGCTATATTTTAGGGAGATAAAAAGTTTATAGGAAATATAACTTGTGTAGTCCTGTGTTGTACAGTGCACTGCAGAGTGTAGTTGACAGGAACAGAAAATAAGGCATTATGCATGCTAGTCTAGAAGGATGGTGTCGAGCAGAGGTTGCATATTAATAATTTCATGTGTATTTAAAATGTAATTCTCTTTTGATACTTAAAGTAAGAATATCGTTCTTGTAGCTACTGTATGGAGTAATTATAAGAAGACCCAACATAATTTTGTGAATCCCCTTTTTTTCCCTTTCCACTTTCCCTTGTGCTAAATGATCTCGACACATATTAAAATTATTCTACCTGTTAGGGAGACTGTATCTCAATTTTCTTATCTTCATTATCAAGGGACATGTACTGACCTAACTGTGGAGCTAGAGTGTGGGTTAACTGAGTGATGATTATAAATTGCTTCGTAAAATGCTCATTATCACCATTTTTAAAATTCTGCTAACTACAGTGTGTGAAGGATAGCATCGCTAGCAAAGAATTTTAATGCAGAAATTTTTCCAGTGACATTGTCAGAAAACCAGTCTTCTCTTGGTAGTTATCTCTTCAAGCTCTAGAGATTTCTAGTAAATTTCAACATTTGTAGCTTGTGAAATAACATTCCCCCCTACAAAGAAATGGATAAAAGAAATTTGTTGAAGTATATGCAAGAAACAATCAGTCCCAAATTAAATTTGTCATCAGTGATAAATTTAGTGCTGTGAGATACTTTAATAAAGTGCTTCAGCTTGATTTATTGGTTTTGTTAGTTAACAAAAGTATATTATGTCTTGTACAGAACTTAACAGAAGCAATTTCTGACTAGACCTTCCTTGATTAAAAAAGAAGAAAGTCTCTTTTTAGTCTCCGTGGTAATTATTTTGTAACTAAATTGGAACGTAAGCACACTGCAGTCCTGTCATTAAAATGGAAAAGAGAAAGAAAAGAAAAAGAAAGAAATGTCAAATGTGAAAGGAAAGACATTTAAAAGGACCTACTTCTTTATTTTTTGTACATACTTTACTTCCTTTGTGTATATGCAGAGCATCTAGGCTGTTTTACTGGTTGGGGCTTAAGTTGCAGCCCTTAAATATATAATCACTAATGAGTGTCAGGATTCAGCTGCTAATTTGAAAGGCTTTGTGGCTCTTTCACCCCCAGACACTAGCAGCTTCATTAGGCTCTGCTTTATCCAACCTGACCTTCCCTGGCCTCTAGATCGAAGCTAAATACCAACATTACACCAACACTCTTCCCAGTTGAAACAGTCCAGACTCGATTCCCTTGTTGCATATCTTATCAGAATCTGCTACTATAACTGGGGTGCCTCTCTAACTTGCTAGGGAATCTGGATTACCTTTCCCCAAAGAAGCCCTAGTTCATCACACCCATTGGCTGCTGGTGTTCAGTTGACTAGACAATAACAAGTTTCTGTGCCTTTTTCAAAAAGTATACCTTCACTAAGTATAGTTTTTCTTTTTTCATTAACTTGGGAAAATATGTAAAATTTATTATGTCGTTAAATTAGAAGAAAGATCTTTTTTTTTCTTTAGCACTCTGCCTTTGACTGTGCATGTGCTTTAAAATCAAACCAGATAGCTAGCAGGAAGAAGAGAACTTTTCTTTTAAATATCCCATAAAGAAAAACACTGGACCTCATATGTCAAGTTTTTGTTATTTAAGCCTTTACTTCACAATGATAATTATTTGTCGACTCCCCCACCCCCTTCTGTTCTTAATTCTCAGAGAATGCATTTGCTTGCTTGAAACTATGTTTGCTACAAAGCAAAGGTCAAATAGAGGTATGTTTTGAATGTGACTGTCAGTCAGGAAAAAAAAATCTTTATAAACTTCTTTCTCAGAGGATCTAGTCTTCCCAGCCAGGTCAGCAGTGATCATATTTTGAAGTGGTTTGCATCCTTCTTACTTTTTACAGATTCACAAAATTAAAGATGGGAAAACTTTCTGATTGCATCATTTTTTCCACCCCTTTGGCCATTGTGAATTCCCTCCTTCAACATATTCCCTGGTGTTCCGTTCAGCCTCTTTTAGGATAACAAGACCAGAGAGGTTTCTTGTCTGGAGTCCCCTCTGGGAAAATATCCCATGGTCCTTGACACGTGGGCTTGCTTTTGGACATGTAAGCTGAAGCTTTGAGAATGCTTTACCCTTCTTTCACTCAGTCTCTTTTTCCCCCTTGCTTCCAAGCCTTCAGAACTTTCCCAATCTCATTCAAAATGCCTTTATAGATTGAAAACAATGAATAAATATACATACAGAGCTTTGTCCTTTTATTCATCTCATTCAAAATAATAATAGTATTTAAGTTTTTTCTTTTTTCTTTTTCATCATTATCATATATTCTAAGTTTGAATGGCCTATAAATTTTATGTATAAGTGAATCTCATAAATTTTATAGATTATGGAACTAGAGTAATCGGAACCTTTTGGGTATTAAGACCTTTCAGGAATCTGGAAATGAAAGGTGGACACTGAACATTTGTTTTTTCGACAGACAGAATTTAGTTAATCAGGGTCTTTTACTTACAACAAACTACTAGTCTACATGCAGCCCATATTATTATTATGTTATTTATGATATAAACTACAAAGAATGCAGTGAATATTCATCAATCCACACGAGAACTAGAACACTACTAATAAATTGTATTTTCTGTTTTCCCTTCTTTTATTCCCTTCCTTTTTCAAGAATGTATTTGAATTTTGTCTTTACAAGTTCCTTATTTACATTTGTATTAACATGTACACATCAATATATATATATATATATATATATATATACTTTTCTTGGTTTTAAATTTTACAAAATAAATATTTTGAGATTTTTGTATTAGTGAAGCAATGTTATTCTTTTATTTATTTATTTTAAAAGGGAGACATTAACAGAACCATAGGATAGGAGGGGTAAAACTCTACACAGTTCCCACCACCAGATCTCTATATCCCATCTCCTTCCCTGATAGCTTTCCCATTCTTTATTCCTCTCGGAGTATGGTCCCAAGGTCATTGTGGGTAGCAGAAGGTAGACGGTCTGGCTTCTGTAATTGCTTCCCCGCTGAACATGGGCGTTGACTGGTTGGTCCATACTCCCATCCTGCCTCTCTCTTTCCCTAGTAGGGTGGTGCTCTGGGGAAGCAAAGCTCCAGGACACATTGGTGGGGTCGTCTACCCAAGGAAGTCTGGTCAGCATCATGCTGGCATCCGGAACCTGGTGGCTGAAAAGAGAGTTAACATACAAAGCCAAACAAATTGTTGAACAGTCATAGACCTAAAGGCTGGAATAGTGCAGATGAAGTGTTAGGGGCTACTCACTACAGACTATTGTGTACTTTTGCTTTCAGGTAAATATTTTGCCCAGTTTATGGATACGTGTGAACATATGCTTTATCTCAGGGGACCTGGTCTATATCTAGGTTTTGGGACTTTGTTAAGAAGTGAACCACCTGGAATGGAATTAGAGAATACTATGAAAGGAAAGGTCTCACCCGAGTAATGAGGCTGAAGGATTGTCATTCCACACCTGAAGTCTCTGGACACAGTCTGAAGTGAAGCATGCTGAGGTGGCACTTGTAGTGTTGATTAGGTTGTGATTGGCGGATGCAATATTATTTGACATTAATTGGGAGAGACATACAGGAAAGTGCACCCCACCCTAAGGTTCCAGGACTGGGGGAAATATAGGCTCTATAGTGGAAATGTGAGGTTCCTGCTGTCTTAGGGTTCATGAAGACAATGGATAGTTATTGTTATCATCACATTATTTGGTAATTGAATTAACTTTGAAAAGTCCCTTTGTTAGGATTTGCTGTTTAATACCCAGCATCTTGTATATAGCTGTGTCACCGGTTGCTTCTGTTCTCACTGGTCTAGGCTTTTTTTAAAAATATTTTATTTTATTTATTTATTCCCTTTAGTTGCCCTTGTTGTTTTATTGTTGTAGTTATTATTGTTGTTGTCGTCGTTGTTGGATAGGACAGAGAGAAATGGAGAGAGGAGGGGAAGACAGAGAGGAGGAGAGAAAGATAGACACCTGCAGACCTGCTTCACCTCCTGTGAAGCGACTCCCCTGCAGGTGGGGAGCCGGGGTTCGAACCGGGATCCTTATGCCGGTCCTTGTGCTTTGCGCCACCTGCGCTTAACCCGCTGCGCTACAACCCGACTCCCTGGTCTAGGCTTTTGAGAGAGTCAACATATCAAAGACTCAGCCTATGTTGAAATAGAAAATACACTCCTATCCTGCTGTGGCTGCCATCAAGATAAAGGACTAGCATGCTATTCCAATAGGATGAGTAATACGTAGAGATTTCTAAACTTTGTATTTGACTCATGTACTTTTTACCCAGCTGTCTACTTCAGGACAGATCATCCCATTTATGTTTTAAAAGGAAGATGATGGGGAGGCGGTAAGGCAGCAGGTTAAGTGTACGTGGTCCAAAGCGCAAGGACTGGCATAAGGATCTCGGTTCGAGCCCCCGGCTCCCCACCTGCAGGAGACTTCACAAATGGTGACGCAGGTCTGCAGGTTTCTATCTTTCTCTCCCCCTCTCTGTCTTCCCCTCCTCTCTTCATTTCTCTCTGTCCTGTCCAACAATGACAACATCAATAATAACCACAACAATAAAACAACAAGGGCAACAAAAGGGAATAAATGAATTTTTAAAAAGTAGAAGGATAAATGAATTTAAGGACCGATACCGAGAAGTAGTTCAGCAATAGAGTGCATGCTTCTCATGTATGACAGCCTGATTTCGGTCCCCCACACTGCAAACTTAGAGGCACAAAACTAATTATGCAAAATAAAATGTTAAGTAAAAAATGGATATGATGACTAAAATGAACAACAAAAATAATTCAGTTGCCAAACACATATCCAACCACTCACAGGCAGGCAGAGCTCTTAAGCTGAAGTAGCTGCTAACTAATTGAATGACACTGGTCAAAGAATAGGGTTCTGGTTGGGTGGAAGGCACTCCTCAGAGTTCTCTGGGTACCCTCCCAGATACAGTGACAACAAACTCTAGCTCTTATCCTTGGAGTGATCATAAGGGTTCGGCCATTTTCTTTTCACTGAAATTCAGATTTTTGATATCAGCATATAGAATGGGAGAAAGAGAGGGAGTGAATGAGAACTCTTCTAGTCAGTCCATGGAGGATATGGAAGAAAGAAAGATGATGGTGAAGATGATGCTTTGTTTGTGAACCTCTGCCTCAGACTGTCTCTGGAAGGATTTTCTGCCTCTCTTTTAGTATTCCTGGCAAACGGGAATGAGCACTTCAAATTATAGAAGGGAAAACTGAGATTAAGAAGTACTAAGCAGAGCTGGCAAAAATAGCTTCCTTGGATAGTGTGCTGCTTTGTCATGCAATCAACCTAGGTTTCAGCCCACCCCCTTGAAGGAAACCAATATTGTGGTCTCTCTCTCTCTCTCTCTCTCTCTGTCTTTCTGCCTTCTCTCTTGCTATTAAAAAATACTAAGTAATGCCCCCCATGGTAATATACTTGTTTACAGAGGGAACTGGATTTGAATTTCATATATTATTGCTACATCTCTGACTCAGAGTTTCCTCACTTATAAAAGACAGAATAGGGCCGGGCGGTGGCGCACCTGGGTTACATCACAGTGCATAAGGACCCAGGTTCAAGCCCCTGCTCCCACATACAGGGGGAAAGCTTCACTAGTGGTGAAGCAGTGCTGTTGGTGTCTCTCTGTCTTTCTCCCTCTTTATCTCTCCCCCTCTCCTCTCAATTTCTCTCTGACTCTACCCAATAATAAATAAATAAAAATTAAAAAAAATATTTTAAAAAGACAGACTAACCCTATCCAGGCATCCTGATTAGACTGTTTGTTGTAGGGATTGGATGAGTTAATACTTGGTAAACTTAAAATCATGCCTACTACCATCTAGTAAGTTTTCAATGAATACCAGCCCTTATTTTATGCTATTAACATTATTATGTATATGAGCTTTACTATTTATAGAAGAGGGATCATTTTAGCAAAAAAAAAAAAGTGTACATTAAGAGAACAGAAATGTATCTGCACTCAGCCAGTGAAAACTGCACTCCTTTTTGCTTCCATCAAAGGCTATTAAAATGTAGGGCCTGCTATTGTATGTTTATTCAGCCATCAATCTTAATCATCCCCTTTGCTACTTTGGCAGTAAGGGCATTGTAATTCTATTTTTATCGGTTCCTTCCTGTACACCAGACATTCAAAATAGCATGAGTAAGGATCAAAAATATCTTAATTGGTTTGGTTCCCAGAGATATCAGTGACCAGAGGAAGAGTTTTGCAGAAATTTCTTCCTGGGCCGATAAGGAAGGTAAGTGAGGAAGATGTAGGGGAGGGCTGTCTGGGCTGAAATTCTCAGTCTCCAGAGAGGAGAAAGGCAAAGATCAAGTGCAAGGTGAACTACAAGTGGGCTTTGGAAGAATCTGGAGGATTAGAGCATAACCGCTTCCTATTTTCAGGTTTCGACTTGAGGTCAGTGTTGTTCACTACTTAAGAAATACTGCCTCTTCATGAGGTAACAATTATGCATAGTTTTTCCTACTGTGATTTCATAGCTCAATCCAAACACAAGTTCCTTATACCGTTTCTTTGGCTCTTTTACCTAGGCATCTTTTCTTTCTCTTTCCTTTCTTCTTTCTGTTTTTCTCACTACTTCATCTCTTTCTCCTCATGCTCCTCCAGACCTTGCTCCATCTTCCATATTTGACCCCTTCTTATTATTAAGATTAGTCATCATCAGAAGATTGTCAGTAGTTGGAGGCTGGAAGTCTATGGAAGAGGAAATGTGAACAGAAATACATGGGATACAGGGAAACAATTTGCCAAACTGTGCTAAGTTTTTCTACTCAGTGAAGCATAACATAGTCTCAGACAGTGCAGATGACGTCCCTTAGTCATTTTTTTTGTATTTATTACTTGCGTATTGAAAAATGTATGTGTGTACAGAACACCAAACTTGTGATTTCATGGGCATTGTTGTCTGGGGTGACGATAAATTTATTTAAGCAATGAAAGTGAGTCCATATGTAGAGAGATATTTAGTAAATATTAGTGCAGGTGGCACACAGATGTGACAAATGAATTGTGACTCTGGTACATGAGGACTGAAGCTTGGGAACAGTCCTGTAATACATCCCATCTTTCACTAAAGTTTTTGCTTGAGTTTGGGGAGCTCTGTTGCCTTCTCTGTAAAATGAGGGAGTTGTTCCCTCCAAAGTGATCTCTAAAAGGATATACAATACCATCTTACATAGTTCTATCCCATTGTCAACAACTTTGTTTCTGAAACAAGAACTCCGACTTTTGCCAACCCACTCCTGCACCTAAAATTCCACAGCTGTATCTATTGATGAAAACCCAAGGCGTGATCAGTAACTATACCAACAGCTTGAGTTTTTAAAACATTGAAACGTGTAGCAGTTGTGAATATCAGTTCCTTATGATACACAGATGCAATAAATTTCACATCAACTAAGAGTTTGCTTTGAGAGCTGAATTGAATCAAAACCTGAGCCCTCACCTCTCAGCATGGGAAGAAATGAGATCTCACTCCTGATTAAGTCTCTCCTTCCTGCCCCTGTTCCCCTGACCTTCAACCCCAGGCCAAAAGGAATCCAGGTCATTTGGCATGACTCCTCTGGACTTTGGTTTACTGCTGATGCGTCCTTTCTCTTGTTTACTGACTTAGACTATAGGGTATCTCTGCCTAAGTTGCGAGTGAGGATATGATTTGACCCCCAGAGTGACATCACACAGCTGCTGAGGACTTGTCACTCCACCACTCAGGCTGCCCCCTTGCCAGTTGAGTCTGCACAACTTCAGACGGGCCTTACATTTCACTGTATGGAATTACCCCTCTGCCTTCTGGGGGTGCCCCCCAGCTCCCCATCTCCAAGAGAACTCTTCTATCTCTCAAATGTTTGTACCTAGCTTCATGCCCTTAGCAAAAAGTAAAAGCCAGAAAAGGTGTGGGGGTGGGTGTGTGGAG
Source organism: Erinaceus europaeus (assembly GCF_950295315.1). Taxonomy (NCBI): domain Eukaryota; kingdom Metazoa; phylum Chordata; class Mammalia; order Eulipotyphla; family Erinaceidae; genus Erinaceus; species Erinaceus europaeus. Next base: position 31,680,883 of record NC_080178.1, read on the forward strand.
ACATTTCTGGCAATTTCTACTTTGCCCAAGGTACGTGAACAGACTTGAGGCAAAGGAACACAGTGGCCTTCTTGAAGGAAGGGAGAGAAAAACAAGCAAATCACACAGATTAATGTTTCAGCTAACTGTTCTGTCAGGTTTGAGGTTAAAACCTGAAATATGTCCCGGCTTCCCACCTGTAGGGGGGTCACTTCACAAGTAGTGAAGCAGGTCTGCAGGTGTCTTTCTGTCTTCCTCTCCTCTCTCTATTTCTCTCTGTCCTATCCAACAACAACAACATCAATAACAACAATAATAACTACAACAATAAAACAACAAAGGCAACAAAAATGAATAAATAAATATTTTTTAATTAAAAAAACAAACTTGAAATATGTTTATATGCTTAAAGATTTTATTACATTATCACATTGGCACTTTTCATTTCAGAGACTCAGATGTGTATTCAGTTAAGTAGACAGTTAAATACAATTTCCTGTTATTTCCACAAAGAGTTGACTTGAAAGACTTAGAATGTCATAGCTGGATAGGATTTAATATTTATTTCTCCCAAGGGATTGTGTCCCAAGAATGAAGTAGGTATTTGGGGCTGAACTAGTACTATTTCAGTTAAATTTGTAAACATATATACATGTGTGTATTTTTCCCACCATTATCAGTGTTTGAAAACCCAGAGACATGGTCCGGGAGGTGATGTAGTGATGGGGCTTTGGAGTCTCAAACATGAGGTCTGAGTTCAGTCCCTGGCAGCACATGTGCCACAGTGATGTCTGGTTCTTTCTCTTTCCTCCTTTCTCAGAAATAAATAAAATCTTAAGGAAGGAAGGAAGGAAGGAAGGAAGGAAGGAAGGAAGGAAGGAAGGGAGGGAGGAAGGAAGTCCAGAGACTATGATAATCTTTTACACTTTACATTCAGATTCATCTCTCACGCTTGTCCGGCTGTTCTCTGTATCACAGGGAAGACTGATGTCTACCAATAGGATTCCCATGCTCCTTTTCTCACTGGTCTCCATCAGGGCTGTGAAAATTGGCTTACACTGAGAGCTCTTTCCTCAGTGGACCCAGCTTCTGCTTATCTGGCCACTATGGTCATGGCTTTTAGCAACAGTACTTCCTCATTGTCACTCCAACCCCAGGGTGGACAGTGACATCCTACAGTTGCTGAATCCAAGTTTCATTTTCTAAGGATTTTGAAATGGTCCCATTAGGCTTTAGCAGGTGTGCCTAGGCTATATCCTTCTAGGCTTGTTTAATTACACCCTATAATGTTCACACAGTGATGAATCACGTGTTGACAGATACCTTGGAAAGAACTGTCAGCCAGTTTAGAAATTTCCCATTCATTCCTTACTCAATATTAAATGTTGGAGCCTTGAAAGTGTCCTTTCAGGGTATGGGAAAAGGAGTAGATATGACGTGGGAAGTGGTCACATAATTTGGGTCAGGATTTCCAGGAATTGAGTTTATACCTCATTCCTTTAAGGACAATGTCAGTCTATCAGTAATGGCTCTGGTGAAGTGGAGATTTTAGACACCCAGCCAAGATCCTGATATGATTTACCTTATGCTTTTAGGTAAGTCTGGTTGAGTAGTTGAAACAGGTATTGGGTTCAGTCTGATTAATACCAAAGCGGTGGTCTTAGCTGAATTGAATTGTATCAAAGAGCCCATGAGTTACCAGTTGTCTCCTGGGTTTTTACTGTTGGCTTCCAAACTTAATAAGCTCTTCTAAAACTACTTGTCTAAATCTTTGAATTCCCAACATAAGAAGGAAAACATAATAAAAGTCACAAACCATGACAGTAGATTGAAGATAAGTAACAAGTAATATTTTAGGTATTTTTCTTCTTAATTTGATCAGAGACTCTGGGGCTAAATAACCTTAAATTATCAGGTTTCTAACCAGTGGCATAGAATAGACATCCGAAGAACAGTTCATTCAGATGATTGAAAAATTGCCCATAGGAATTAGTGAAAAATCTGGATTTCAGAATGAGTTAATCAGTTACACCAAGAAACTTAAAATAAACATTCATTTGTTATAATGAAGTGATAAAGAAGACAATATCTGTTTATGGGTTGCATTGTTATTGTATGTTGTCATCTTCTTTCCATGTGAAATATGCGTCTTTTATTCTAAGATTACATTTTAATTTTAATTCCAACAGTTCCATCTTTATTTTTTAGTGAAATGTAGTAGATAGCAGTGTGGTATATTGTGTGTGAGTAAGTATGTGCATATTTATGCTTTAGTATCCTTTTGTGACAGAATAAAAATTAACTTATTCATACCTAAAATACCCCTTGAAATTTTACTTATCTGTCAGTCTGGTAAATTCTCACTGTGGTGGGGTGGGGGATGAGTGTAGGCAGTAGCACACTTATTTGAACATACATGTTACTGTGCTCAAGGATCTAGGTTCATGCCCCAGGTCCCTACCTCCACACCTATGGGAGGAAGCTTCTCAAGACGTGAAACAGTGCTTCAACTACCCCCCCCCCGTGTGTGTGTGTGTGTGTGTGTGTGTGTGTGTGTGTGTGTGTGTATCTCCCTCTCCCTTCTCAATTTCTCTCTTTCCTATTAAAAAGAAGAAAAAAAAAGGCCACCAGAAGGAGTGGACTTGTCGTGCAGACCCTGCACCCCAGCAGTAACCCTGTTGGTAGTTTAAAAAATCATGCCAAATAATCATTGAGGCTAATCGTGAGTTTATCGTTTCACTTACCTGTAATGAGTGTCTATATAATTGTTATCTTAAATAGCCATCAATGTAATTAATGAGATTATTGAATGTTTACTGTGTACTAGTTTATAGTCTAACAATTTAAATGTTCTCTTTCTTCTTTTTCTAGACATTGTATGGTTTGACTTCCTTAACTGCTTTTTCTAAAACTCTAAGCCAGATACAAAAGAATTATGTTTTACTATATTAAAATTATGTAACAAAAATAATGTAACGTTTTAGGCATAGTATATCAGTAAGCATATCTGTGCTGCAAAGTAATAATAATTTTAAAAAAAACTCAGCCCACCCAAACTGACTTTAAAATGAAATTAATGTAAAGACTTACATATTTGAAAACTGCAGGTATGTATTGCTTCAGAGGGGGTTTTTAAGTGACATTCAACATGTGATTGGGACACTGCTTCTCCCTTTCCATTTCATAAAGGTTGGCTCCACTCTCAGACATCCTGTCTCCTCTTAGTTTCTGAATGGCTACCAGTGACGTTGAGAGGTGTGGGGTGGGAGATGAGGGGAGAGGGAGGGACTGTCAATAAGGAAAGGCAGACAAAGTAATATCCTAAATCCCATCTTGCTTGATGTCTTGAGTCATATCTCTCTCTACCCTAAAACAATTTGCCAACACCACAGGGATAGGGATGAGATTCTCTGATGGTCTGGGTCTAGTTTAAGACTTGCCTTATTTCTGGTCCTGCAGTGCAACTTGCATAGATTCTAGAATGGAAGCCAGGTCTGTGGGGAAGAGGAAATGGAGATATGAGCATGGAAAAATATTAAGCTGTTTACTGGGAGCAGGAAATGGACAGCTCCTCTTTGAAGCTAGTTTCCTTTACATATTTACAGTTACTTGGTATTTATTCTCCTCAGTAGTTCTCAGTGTTAGATTGTAACTGACATTTCATAAGTATATACAATAGACAGCAGAGAAGCCATTTTTACAGACCAAAATGTGTACAAAGAAAGGGTTACGGGAATTTTTTTTCACCATTTTCCCCTTTTGTAAGATTATTTGAATGAAAACTGGTACACTCAACTCAAAATTCATTTAACTATTTCTTTTTGAAAAAAAAACATTGTATTTATTTACAAAATGGAAATATTTATAAGACCACAGGATAAAAGGGGTACAACTCCACACAATTCCCACCACCAGAACTCTATATCCTATCCTCTAGTCTTTATCCCCCTGGGAGCCTGGACCTAGGGTCATTATGGGGTGCAGAAGGTGGAAGGTCTGGCTTCTGTAATTGCTTCCCCACTGAACATTGACAGCTTGATCCATACTCCCAACCTGTCTTTCTCTTTCCCTAGTGGGGCAGGGCTCCAGGACACATTGGTGGGGTTGTCTGCCCAGGGAAATCAGGTTGGCATCATGGTAGCATCTGGAACCTGGTGGAACCTGGTGGCTGAAGAAGAATTAAGGTATAAAGCAGAACAAGTTGTTGATTAATCATGAACCTAAAGGCTGGAATATTGCAGATGAATATTTGAGGTTCTCCATTTTGGAAAAAGCTAGTAGAATAAAAAAGCTAGAATATTTCTATTTTAGAAATATTCCAAGGGCCTCATGGCTTTACTAGTTTTTGCCTGAGTCTGACAGCTAACATCCAGGTGGACCCAATTGTCTGGGGGAGATGGTGTCGTAGTTGGAAAAAGGACCAGAAAGCTGGATCAGGGAAGAGAATAACTCCCAAATATGAGAAAAATATTGATTTGGTCTGGGACCCATAGTCAGCGCAGGAGCCTATGTAACCTCTGCATCCCTGTAGGTATGAACTCACATTCTGTGGTTACAGCTAGAAACATTCCAGGCTGCACTACTTTCAGGACCCATCTTCCTTGAGTGTTAAGAGTATGTTGCCCACCCTCTCTTTGGAGAATGGAACAGTTTCTACCATTGTTGATCCACATTGAGTGCAAAGTCCTGTAGGGGCCCACAAAGGCGTCCATTATGTTGTTGCTGGTGGAGATGACCAGTGACAGTGGCAAGATGGATTTGTTAGAGGTCTAGGCCCATCATGTCTGTGTGGGAATCCCAGAACTCCCTGACTAGGGCCGCAGGTGATGAGGTGTCCTGGTAGTGACCAAAGAGTCATCTTTAAAGTATGCCAGTCTCTTGCCCTCAACTATTCCTTTTTTTAAATTTTTTTTATTGCCAGCAGAGTTTCCTGGGGCTCAGTGCTGGCAGAATGGATCCATCACACTAGGTGGTCATTTTTTCCATTTCTTTTCCTTTCTATTTTATTGTATAGGGCAGAGAGAAATTGGGAGAGAAGGAAGAGATAGAGAGGGAGAGAAAAAGACACCTGCAGACCAGTTTTACCCCTCATGAAGTCTTCCCTTACAGGTAGGAAAACTTAGGCTCAAACCCAGGTCCTTGCACACAGTAACATGTGTAGTTAACCATGTGTACCACCGCCTGCCCCTCAACGTATTCTTAACTTTTGTGGTTTTTTTTTTTTCATTCTTCTTCTGAACAACACGTTCATTAGGAAGGCTCATTCTTTTCTTCCCTCCAAAAGTTAATATCACTTTCCCCAACTGGCCCCCTTCTGTCTTGCTCTTTTCTTTCCAGAAAATCTCATCATGTGTGCCGTTTTGGACTTATTAAACTTTCCATTCATCAAATAAATACCAGATGACAGGGACTCTGCCCTTTTCCATACTTTTTGCCATGTGGGTAACAAATACATCTATTTACTTGAGTTTCCATCAATTAAACATACTACAATGACTTTTTATTTAATCAGGGATGTGAAATAGAGTGAATGGGGATGGGATATTCTTGGACTACTTGTTTGCAAGTAGTTGGGCATTAGTAAATTTCTCTTCAAGATCTAGTCCAGGAAAATAGATTGAGGGCCAGAAATAGAAGCAGAATTTTTTTCACCCCTAAATGAAGGAAGTCATTGTTTTAAAAATATACTAAAATGAGACTAATTTCCTCCTTCCTTTTCAAAAATATTTATGAACACAATTCCAAAAGATTCCTAGTATCTTTACATTATTTTAAAATTATTCCCATTACTTGTGCAATGATTTATAGTTTGCAGAGCATATATGGAAGTCTATGGATACGTTCATGCCCAAGTTGAATCTGTAGGTTGTGGGTGATTTTATTTTTGTCTTCCCAGATGGGATATAGAATAACACAAATGAATTCATGCTGGAGATTGGTGATTGTAAAGTTTATTTTGTTTACATTCTGCTTTTTTGGTTTTGCTCTTCTCAGTTTATGGTTAGGATAAAGGGATGTTTATATCTTTGATTACTCCCTAGTCTCACAGGGGCATCTTTATCCTGGAAAGCAGGGCTAATGAAGAACAGGTGTTGAATGTGAGCTTTCAGTTTCATGTTCTCAAAATGTGCCTAGAACCAGGGCAAAACCTTCACATTCTTTAGTACAAATGACTGGCTTGGAAACTGCCATGTTTCCACTAGTCTTCCCTGGCACCTCACTTCCCAGACCACCTGTCAGCATGAACATTTGTTGAATTATAATTAATAAGTTGATTGGATGAATGTATGCAAGACAGTGAGAGCTCAGCATCTCTGCATGAATATTTACATAGGATATTTTTCTAATGCAGATAAATTCTCATTGACGTAAACTAGATGGCACTAAGCCTCAGAATGTGACAGTAGACTTGAGGCAAAAAGTTCTAGAAATTAAGTTACCAGGGGGCTGGGTGGTGGCACACCAGGTTAAGGGCACATAGTATGAAGTGCAAGAATCCCAGTTTGAGCCCCCAGCTCCGCACCTGCAGGGGAGTCGCTTCATAGGTGGTGAAGCAGGTCTGCAGGTGTCTATCTTTCTCTCCCCCTCTCTTCCTTCCCCTCCTCTATTTCTCTCTGTCCTGTCTAACAAAGCCGACATCAATAACAACAATAACTACAATAACAATAAAGCAACAAGGGCAAAAAAGAGAAAATAACTAATAAAAAATTTTTTAAAAAAATTATCAAGATTCTTTTTACTTGAATATGTGAAGATTAAAATTTTTAAAAGTTGGTTTTCATTAAAAAAAAAACAGTTTATTCAGCTTCCAGGAGACATATTCTCTTTGTAAGTCTTTTTCATAATATGCATGCTTCAGGGTACTAGATTTTGTACTATAGGATCCTGTGCATCCATTTGTTTATCCTCAGACAGCCCCACAAAGTCTTTGGGATGCCTTCTGAATTGGAGTGTGAGTTTCAGAAGGAATAGTCTCCATTTGATTTGCTGGCTCTCAACTTTATAGCAGTTCATATCATTCTGAAGGAAAATCACAGTTATCCTGTCGGGGTTTCTTTTTTCTTTTCTTCTCTTCTTTTTTTTTTTGTAGTAAAATATGCATAACTCACAATTTAGAACTTCAGTCATTTGTAAGTGCACAGTTAAGTACATTCTCTTTGGCCATCCCCACCACTGAAACCCAGAATTTTTTCCTTTCATTTAAAAAATATTTATTTCTTTATTTACTTTTATGAGAGAAAGAATGAGAAGCTAGAGAGAAAGGACCAGAGCACTGCTCAGCTATGATGTCAAGTGGTGCTGGGGATTGAATTTGGAGCCTGTGGTGCCTTGGGTGTGTGCAGGTTGTGCTCTAATGGGCTGAACTGTCTCCCCTGCCTAAACCTTTTCTTTTCCTTCTTCCTTCTACCAGAGTTATTGACTGGGTTTATTGCCTGCACGGCTTCACCATTTCCGGTGACATTTCCCCCCTCCCACTCCCTCCCCACCTCTCTCTTGATAGAGATGCAAAACATGAATAGGGAGGGAGAGCAAGAAAGATAGAAAGAGGGAAGGAGATACCAGCAGCACTGTTCCACCGTTTTTTAAACTTCCCCTCTGACCGTGAGGTCTGGTAATTTGAACCCAGGTTCTTATACATGCTAATGTGTACTCTACCAAATGAGCAACAACTGGGCCACCCAGAACTTTTTTATCATTCCAAATATCAGTCCCATGAAGCAGTAACTGCCAGTATTTCCCACCACCCTACCTTTTATTTCCACAAATTTGACCATTCTAAGTACCTTGTAAGTGGAGTCATACAATATGGGTTCTTTTATGTCTGACTTGTTTTGCTTAGCATAATGCCTTCAAGGCTCATCAGTGTTGTAGCATGTGTCAGAACTTCCTTCCTTTTTACAGCTCAGTAATGGTCCATTGTATGTACAGACCATATGTTGCTTATCCATTCATCTGTATGCACACTTGGGTTACTTCCACCTATTGAGTATTATGATTAATGCAGCTATGAAGATGGGTGTAGCATCCCTGCTTTCACTTATTTTGGAGTATATAAACAGAAGTGGAATTGCTGGATTATAATAACTCTTCAATTTGAGTTTGGAAGGAATTACCATGCCAATTTCCACAGTGTTTACTCCATTATATGTTTCCACCAGCAACCCATCAGATTTGTTTGTTTGTTTGTTTGTTTACATGCCTGATTTTTTTCCAGACACAATTACAGTCCATCCTACTCCCCCAAAATAGGAGATGAATGAATCTTGTCAGTGAAGGTGTTGCTCCATTTGGGCATGTCTGCAGGGTAGGGAATGAAAGGAAATTGGACTGCACATTTATATTATAGTAATTGGAAGTAGAAACGTATGAAAAGAGGATAAAATTAACACAATGCCATAACAAATACAGTGAAGAAAAAGCCAGCCTTCACAAAGAACACAGGATTCTCTGGATTTAAGCAGAAAATGCTATAAGCACGGTATAAAGCTCTCCTCTGTCCACCATTGTTTCATTGTATAGGCACACCTGTTCTTGGCCTTGCCAAGTACAAAATGTTCATGTGCTTCCATTATGACTGAGTCCCCAGTGTTTATGTTTTCCACACGAGTGTCCGCATGGGCTGCAAAGTGGAACAGACTGATTCTCAAATGGCCTACTTGCTGTCATTTGCCTCTAGATAGTTCAAACCATGTCTTCTCATTTTTATGGAAAACGAGTGTCAGTTTGGCTTTCTGAAAACATTACCACCCTTGAGCAACACTTATTGTCACAATACACATGTTCTGCTTAGGATTTCCAAAGAGAAAGAACTGTTTGATAATGTAATCCAACCTAACCACGCTGCATAGGAGGCTTAGGGGTCAGGAGGAGGGAGGAGGGAGGAGAGAGGAAGAAAGAGCTAGGAGCTTTACTTCATATCATGTACCTCTGATAAGTCCAGACACATCTTGGAATTCTGTGACCCAGAGAAAGAGCTACTATGTGAAACTTTGTGGATTTGAAAAGGGCTATACTGAATATTTTATGATCCTCTTGTCAAACGGTCTTCTTGTAATGTGACCTAAAGGCGCTGCCACAGCTTCTTATGACAACTTGAACATTTCCAATTGCAGAGAAACCTCAAGAGATAAAGGATTTCAGAAGCCATAGTTTAGGTTTTATTTTTCTCTGCTGGGATGTTCCTAGGTTTTCTTATTATAAAATTAGTGTTGTCATAGTGGCTGTCTATTTCAAACGAGGTGTTCCACAGACCCATAAAAGTTCCACTCTAGGAAATTGGGTTTATTTATGAATGTGCTGACATTGTGTGCACAGAAAATAGCATAGTGCTGATAAACAGGCACCTTTGGTGGATGGAGTGTTTGGGAAGATGTGAATGTCACAGACTTCAACAAAATGCATTCACTTAAGGAACTGTTCAAAAATTTACCAGGAAGTTTAGTGCAGGATCTCCGAGTGTCTCAAAATGATCTGAACTGAGACTATGTTATTGACCCGATTTATCTAACACTTGAACTTAAGGCTCTTGAAAATGGGGTTCAGCCTTGTCCTGTTCTCATTAATCCTGCACCTACTTTCTGAATGAGTCAGAACCTGGGGCGGAGATGGGGTGCAGGAAATCTGCTCTTTAGCACCAGGGTGACTGTTATACTCACTAAAATGTAAGAACAAGTTTTGACGCATTGCTGCTTGCTTTGACTGTACATTGATTCCTAAAACTGCCCCTTGCAAATTAATTCCCAGTAAGGCCATCTTTCTGCCTCTCTCTGGCAAAGGTAGAAGGCGAAGTAAATTAAAATCAAGCTGTGAATTTGACAGATTTTTAATATTGCTTCCTTAATGATGTATTTCACTTAAAGCTCATTCTGCTTTGCATTGTAGAAAGATGACATGAGATTAGGGGAACCCTAATTATCTGCAGGATTCACTTCCTAGTTTTGAAATTTTGATTATCACCTTGACCTCTGACCCTTGCTTTCCTCATATATAAAAAAATATTATCTAGTGTATTGCACTAAAGTTAAAGTCTCTGCAGTGGGTGGGTGGGGTGTCCTGGAACAGGATGTCAGAGGATCTAGTGGAGGTTGTACTGTTATGTGGAAAATTGAGAAATGTAATGCATATAGAAATTACTGTATTTACTGTCAACTGTAAAACATTAATCCCCTAATAAATAAAAAAATGTTTAAAAAGAAAAATATATATTATTTAAACTGATCTCTCAGCTTCTTTCCATCCATGATGTTAAAATTATCTTATTTTAGTTTTTAATATTTTCTCATCCACCCTCAAAGCATTTCTCCTACATGAAATTTGAAGGGACCTTTGAGTTTCTCACAACCTAATTTTTTATTTAACAAAAGAGGTAGAAGACTAAGAAGCAGATGGGAGGTGATACTTTGGCTTTGGCCAAGTTTTTGGCTTCTAAGTTTGGACTCCTTCCACAGTGATCTGAACTGCCTGTTGCTTGAGTGGTTCCACTTCTCACAGCCCAGGAATACCTGCAATTAGATGATGCAGTATTGCAGATTGTACTAAACATTTGGAAATTAGATATTTAGTGCTGATTTTCTTTTATTATTATTATTATTTCTTTATTAGAAGATTAATGTTTTACAGTTGACAGTAAATACACTAGTTTGTACATGCATAACATTTCCCAGTTTTCCACATAACAATACAACCCCACTAGGTCCTCTGCCATCCTGTTTCTGGACATGAACTCTCCCCCCCAAACATACACACACACACCCATCCCAGAATCTTTTACTTTGGTTCACTACACCAACTCCAGTCCAAGTTATGCTTAGTGTTTTCTCTTCTGATCTTGTTTTTCAACTTCTGCCTGTGAGTGAGATCAGTGCACACTTCTCTATTTGTCTCACCAAGTTGTATATTCACTTAAGATAATGTAGTGAGAACTCTCAAATATGAATTAAACCCCAAATATGATTCTGGCAATTCATAAGGAAACCCTACATGATTTTTGTTGATAACTCCAAAATGCCAAGATAGCATTTACTGAAAATATTATGAAGACTCTCTGATATATTGGGAAATGTATGATTTTGCTCTTAAAGCTGTATTTAGAATTGGTTCAGCATGGGATTATTTTGAGCCTCATCCACATAATGGTTGTGAAATAACTTTTTAAAAAATTAAATGTCCTACACATAAAGATTGCTTGAGTAAATCAAGTAAATAGGGTCAATTATATGGTATAAAATAGAACTGAACATTTAGTGGGAACTTAAAAGTAATATCTATTGATGTTAATTTAAGGTGATACACATCTGAAACTTACGTAATATGTTAATGTAGTATCACTTTTAAGAAGTTCTTAGTGGGGGCAGGCAGTGGTGTGTTCAAACCCTTGGCCTCACTCCACAGGGATAAACAAGTGGTGCAGCAGTGCTGCTATCTCTGTCTTTCCCTCCTTGCCCCCCTCATCCCTCTCAATTTCTCTCTATCCTATTCATGAAAAATAATAATAATATTAAAAGTTTGTAGAATTTAGTGAGCAACACATAAATGTAGGTTCCTTCCTTGGAATCTTTTCACTAATTCTTGGCATTATTAGGAAGGGAGATAGAGAGGGAGAGAGAGAGATAACTGCAGACCTGCTTCTTCTCTTGTGAAGTGACCCCCCCTGCAGGAGGGGAGCCGCGGGCTTGAACCAGGATCCTTGAGCAGGTCCTTGTGCTTTGTACTATTGCACTTAATGTGGTGTGCTACCACCTGGCCCCCAGAACCATTTCTTTAAAAAAGGAAAAAGGTCTGAATGCCAGATTAATGTGTTTGTGAGAAAATTCTTATGAATTTTCTTATTACGTATAGATTCATGTCATTATTAAGAATCCAGCCCCTGGGGGAATCTGTCACAGACCAGGACACAAAGCCTAGCATTGTGTCCCACTTTTTCTAGTTCACAGCATTTCTGTATAACTTGTTTGAGGAGCAGTAGTGGGATGCTTTCTCATAGTGTGTCAATTTGCACCGAAAATGTTTGTAGTAGTTTTTTGTTTAATTGGGGATTTAATATTGATTTACAAAATTACATGTCAAAAGGAGTATAAATCCACTCCATTCCTACCACTAGGGTTCTGAATCTGCAGTCACCCCATTGCAAGCCACCACATGGGCCAGTCATCATCTCTACAATTGTCTACATTTACACATAATTGCCCTATTTTTCTTTCTGATCCAATCCTCTTCCCCTCCAAGCCACTCATGACAATATTACTACCTCCATATGTCCCTCTCCTTTTCCTCCTCTCTCTCTGGGTCCTGATGGAGCTGGAGTCTAGAGCCCTCTTAACCTCTTCCTCTTAGCACTTCTCCCCCGCTGGGAGTATGGCTCAGAATTATTTTGGGGTACAGAAGGTAGGAGTTCTGGCTTCTGTAATTGTTTCTCTGCTGGACATGGACATTAACAGGTCAGTCCATACCCCCAATCTGTTTCTGCCCTTCCCCAGTGGGCCAGAGCTCTAGTGAGGTGAGATTCCAGGACAGTCTGATAAGGTCATCTGCCCAGAGAAGTCAGGATGGAATCATGGTAGCATCTGCAACTTGGTGTCTGGAAGGTGGCAGGACATAAATTGAGACAAAATGGTTAATGAACAGGAACAAAAAGTAGGAATAGAGCAGAGGAGATTAGGGATTTTAGGCTAGAAGAAAGCTAGAAAGTCCATCTTACGCATGTTCTAGGGGCACATACTTAATGATAGTTTCGCTTAAACTTGATAGCTAGTCTGAGGTTGAATAAAAATATTGTCTGATAAAATGGTGTCAGAGTAGAGAAAAGGGCTAGAAAGTTGGATTAGGGAAGGGAGTAGCTCCCATTCTTGAAAAAAAAATCTGTGGATAAAATTAACTATTTATCACCATACATCTGACCAGGGGGCCTGTATTATTATTTTTATTTATTTAAGGAAGGAGACATTAACAAAACCATAGGATAGGAGGGGTTTAACTCCACATAATTCCCACCACCAGATCTCCACATCCCATCCCTTCCCCTGATAGTTTCCCATTCTCTATCCCTCTGGGAGTATGGACCCAGGGTTGTTATGGGTTGCAGAAGGTGGAAGGTCTGGCCTCTGTAATTGCTTCCCTGCTGAATATGGGCATTGACTGGTCAATCCATACTCCCAGTCTGCCTCTCTCTATCCCTAGTAGGGTGGGTCTCTGGGGAAGCAGAGCTTCAGGACACACTGGTGGGGTCTTCAGTCCAGGGAATCCTGGTTGGCATCATGCTGGCATCCGGAACCTGGTGGCTGAAAAAAGAGTTAACATACAAAGCCAAACAAATTGTTGAACAATTATGGACCTAAAGGCTGGAATAGTGCAGATGAAGTGTTGGGGGGTACTCACTGCAGATTCTCGTGTACTTCTGTCAGGCATATTTTTTGCCCTATTTTATGGATACATGTGAGCATTTGCTCTAACTCAGGGTACCTGGTCTATATCTAGGTTTTGAGACTTGTTATGAAGTGAATCACCCAGAATGGAATTAGAGAATACTATGAAAGGAAAGATCTCACCCGAGTAATGAAGCTGAAGGGTTGTCATTACATACCTGAAGTCTCTGGACACAGTCTAAAGCGAAGCATGCTGGGGTGGCACTCGTTGTGTTGATTAGGTTGCGATCAGCGGATGCAATATTATTTGATATGAATTGAGAGAAGCATGCAGGAAAATGGGCCTCACCCTAAGGTTCCAGGACTGGGGGAAATATAGAGTGGAAATGTGAGGTTCCTGCTGTCTTAGGGTTCAAGAAGACAATGTATAGTTATTGTTACCATCACATTATTTGGTAATTGGGTTAATTTTGTTAAGTCCCTTTGTTAGGGTTTGCTGTATAATACCCAGTATCTTGTATATAGCTGTGCCACGGGGGCGTGTATTTATATTTAGCACCAGAGCCTGTATAACTTTTGAGTCCCTATTGGTCTGAGCTCATAGCTCATGGTGACATCTGGGAACATTTCAGGCTGCACTGATTTCAGAACCAATCTTCCTCAAATGGTAGGGCAGGATACCCCCAGTCTCCCTTCCAAGGCTGGGCCTATCCCTACCGTCACTGCTTTAGCTGCTTTATGGTTAGGACAAGGTCCTGGAAGGGCCCACAAGAGGACTTATGATGACATTCCTGATGGAAGTGACTGGTGGTGGTGGAGAGAGGGATCCATTAGAGATCTAGACCCATTATATTGACATGGGAATTCAAAGATTCCCTAACTAGAGCCCCAGATGATGAGGTATCGTGCTATTGACCAAAAGGGCCATTAAGTGGGCCAGTCTCTTGCCCTCATCCAGCTTTTGTAGTCCTTTCTTTATCTGAGGAGCCTAGACTTTCTCCCAATCATTTAAGCATTGAGTGTCATTTGTTGAACCTTTGTAGTAGTTTTGACATTTAGTCTGATACTATGTGAGTAACCTCTTTCTGGTTAAAGAACAGAGAACAAAATTTACCAAAGACTTAAGAAGATTGACTCCTGCTAGAAATTGAATTTGCTTTCTGTAACTCGCTTGAAGTATTAATTTTTTTTTAATTTTATTTATTTATTCCCTTTTGTTGCCCTTGTTATTTTATTGTTGTAGTTATTATTGATGTCGTTGTTGTTGGATAGGACAGAGAGAAATGGAGAGAGGAGGGGAAGACAGAGAGGGGGAGAGAAAGACAGACACCTGCAGACCTGCTTCACCGCCTCTGAAGGGACCTGCCTGCAGGTGGGGAGCCGGGGGCTCGAACCGGGATCCTGACGCCGGTCCTTGAGCTTAGCGCCACCTGCGCTTAACCTGCTGTGCTACAGCCCGACTCCTGAAGCATTAATTTTTAATGAAAGTTTAGATCACATTTTTTTGTCCAAGTGTGAATCTGTCCCTCTTGCTGTGTATTGTCAGTCTATAAACAGTTTGGGTTTATATTGGTATCTTTGTGGTTGTATTAATAATTAGTGCTCACAGAGTGCTTTTAGTTTAATCCTCTTGGAAAGACATTTGTTGTAAAGGATCTTCTTGCAGGTGAAACTGTAATAGTACAATTTAAGAAATTGCAAAGGCCCAAAACAGATATACTGTGCTTGTGGAAACAGAAAGTGGAGGCTAGGCTTTCCATTTTCATTTGATTTTTAAGATTCTAGAATTTCAAGATGTTTTTTTCTCCAGATGAAACCCCCACAGGCTCCCAATTCCTCATTTGTTCCTCATTATTGCAAATGACAACCACAACTTAAGGAATTAAGGCTCCTGCCGCTGATCATACTAAAGCCATGTCTGGGGGGAATTTTGGATGCTTAGAAATTATGCTCTACTTCACAGGAAGGCATAATAGGCTTTGAATTCAAGATGTGCTGAAACATTGCCCAAACCAATGTCTTTCCTTTGCTCAAGTGGGAGAATGGAGTCACAGATGATCTTGGTTGAAGAATCAAAATGCCAGTCAAGCTCTTGGAATTGCCCAAAGGCAGTTCTGATCTTGGCTGGACTGTCCAGGCCAGGTGAGGAATCTTTACCTTTGTGAGAAGAAGATCCCAGATCTCATCATGTCAAGCCAGGCTGATATGCAAAGGGATGCTTTCCTGGAGGGGGACTAGTGGTTCTTAATTGATTTACACAGACATGCCTTCTGATTACTTCTCCTCCCATATGGGGAGGAAGGCATCGTTGGTAGAAGCTGCCTAATGGTAATAAAAAGGAGAAAAATCAAGGCATTGGAGTATCTTAAAGATGTATACTTGGCTTGTTAATTTCTTCTAACACTATGAAAATTAGTTTTATAGAAAACTAGTTTTTTGTTTTGCATATATATTCTAACAATACAAATAGAACTATTGCCAAAACTCACTGCAAAGCTAACCATTACTCCTAAAGCATAGAAACACACACGTACACACACACACGTACATGTACATGTGTGTGCTCATGCGCACTGTGTATCCTTTCTTTTTTGGGAACATCTGCTTATAGTCTTTTCTAATTTAGCCTTTTGGTAGGGTCATTGAAGAGTTTGGGGACTTCTTTGGCAGTATGTCTTGGTGGGACAGAGCTCCAGGGGGAAGACACTAGACTGGTTCCCAGGCCTGTCTGCTCTGAGCGTCAGCCAAGCCAGGTTTGGCTTTTGCTCACCTGTCACTGGAGCAATATATAGTGACATTTCAAACTGCAGTCATGGAAACAAGATAAAAACTGCTTGGGACAACTGGGAAATTTCATTTAGACAGAATGTCAGACCTTAGACTCCAGTGTAAATACTAGAAGCTTTGCTCTGTCCAGTTATGCAATAGCATTTGGTATGAAATTAAATCAGAGTCCGATGAAAATCCTGGTAGGATCTAAATATGTTGAGTCCATTTAAGTTTCTCCCCTAATTTAGGAAATCTTGTGTTTGTCCATCCTTTGACTTTTCACAGCACCTGGAAAGACCCCAATAGTTTTAAATATGAATGCAGTGGTTAGATTTTTTGTCACAGGGGAAAATTACTGAATTCATAAAACCTCTGTTTTTTTTTAAAGTGCTTTGGTTTTCAGCATCTGACCTGCCACTTGTTATTTTGATTTGCTAACCTAACCCATATTCTTAATTTATCAAGTAGGGCTTCAGCTCCTATATGGGTTAGGTGCACATATTCACAAGCCATTCTATTCATTTTTTTAAATATAGAATTTTTTAAAAGAGAGAGAACAGGGTCATTTTCATTCTGTTGCCAAGTCCTTTTATCTTTCAGGGATCAAATTATCAAATTTCAGAAAACTTAAAAAAAAACTAGGTTATAAATTTCAAAGGTTGCCTTTATATTCCTCAGCAAAAACACTAAACTTGCTTTAAAAAATGATAAATTCTCCTTTTAGCGAGCACTGTCTCATACTCACATGTATACAAAAAAAATGCCCAGGGAAAATGTTTGCCTTCACTTCCTGCTATTCAGCAACGTGCATTGTTAAACTGATGCTGTGTTTATACACATCGTGGTTATGGCGGTAGCCCGGCTATTGTTGAAGGATGTTAGACAGCCATTTATCACAGTACGCCAGTAAACCCATTGTAAAAATGTCCTACTAGTTAAATGAGGCTTAGATTTAATGAGGCTGTAAGAATGGAACGGTTTTTGTCATACTGTAAATAAGGTTCCTATGGCAATGTCATTGGGATTAAGGTGCAGATTCCTTTTGTTTTCCGGCAACAATAGTCTTGCTAAGGTAAAAATCAGTTCCTTTTCTTTGAAATCTTTTGAAGAAGTTATTGCTTGCTCAAAGAAATGCATGAAACAAAGCTGTGTGGCTTCAGATCAGAGATGACCACTTTAAGATAGAAATGACATTTCCCTGACCCTCTTTTGTATAGGAGTGCACCGGACGTGTCTTTTTTGACTCTTGCTGATGTAAATGTGATTGTTCCCCCCTCCCTTTCTTTTTTTTTGGGGGGGGCAGGGGAGGACAAAACCAGCCCCAAAGAGGACAAGTCTGAGATCCTGTCCAACCTTGGAAGGGAGTGATCAAGTTAAGATGTGGCAGATGGAGCATTTGTCCTTTTGAGTCAAGTGGGGTAGCTCAGAGGACAAGAACCGGTCTTGACTGGGGCACTTATCAGTAGCCAGTGAAATCTGCCATTTTGAAATCACTGAGAAAACTGTAGAAAATAACGAGAAATTTTGGTGCACTCAATTTTCCCCATGGGAAGGGAAAATCAGTAATTTTCCTAATACCTAAGGAAACCAATTCAGTGAGAACATCGCCATGTGGAGCCAGAAGCAGGTAAGTAGAGTGCAGTGTTACTATTGAGGCTGCAGTACACTACTTAGAAAAAATAGTCAGTCTCAAAATTGCCCTATTGGAGAGGATTTGATTGTCCCAGAAATAAAATAAAATGGTTTCCATTTCATTTTGCTAGGGACCCTGCAAAGCCTCAAATGAAAGACAGGTTTTGAAGAGACTAAATTAAAAGATACTTGAGGGCAATGATTAACCTGGGGCAGCTCATCCACCTCTGTGGGCTCTCTGCCTCCTTCGGGAACTGTGAATGCTTCCCAAACTGGAGCTGAGACTTGATGTGACTAGATCAGGGAGCAAGATAAATAAATGATCCTGTATCCCTCTAGATTCTTCAGAGAATGGACACATAAGCAAGCCGGAAGCAGATTGATAAAAGAAAACCTAAAGAGAAATGTATTAATAACATGTATACATACCTCCTGTAAACATGGGAGAGACCCAGAAAGTCTGAGTAATTCACCATGTTGTCCCTGACATCATTTTTAAATAGCTTAACTAAGGCAGATGACTTTGGGAAGAAGAAAGGGTATTGTCAGTTACAAAACTGGGCATGTAGATTCAAATTCTGCCTTCTTCACTGATTAGCTGTTCCTTAAGAGATGCCCTTATCATTCTTATCATTTAGTATTGATTTAGTATTTAATGTAGTTTTACATGTACGTGTTCATGTGCGTGTGCATGTACGTGTGCATGTGTATGTATAAGACTGACCATTCCTACCATCACCAAAGTTTCAATGTCATTACACTAAAGACACCCCTCTACATATCCCCTTTCTCATTATTTAAGGACAGTCACCATTCTGCTTTTAGGGTCCTTCCTTTGAAATCAACTTCTAGGTTCCTGGTAGTGGTGGTACACCTGGTAGAGCACACATTACTGTGTTCAAGGACCCAGAATTCAATCCCCAGGTCCACACCTTCAAGGGGCAGCTTCACAAACAGTGAAGCAGTGTTGCAGGTCTCTGTTTCTATACTCCACCCACCTCGAAATTCTCTCTGTCCTATCAAATAAAAAGAAAGAAAAGAGGAAAAAATGCCTCTAAGTGGTAGATTTATCACACAGGCAGGCACCAAACCCTAGTGATATCCCTAGTGCTAGAAAGAGAAAAGAGAAGAAAAGAAAAAACAAACAAACAAAACTTTTAGCCAGGACATTTTTGGAAGAGTAGCAAATGTTTGTTCTATCAATGAAAATGTTTTAGCAAATTCACTACATCTATTTTGGTGTTCCTCGAGGCTTAATTTTAGATACTGATAGTTTAGTCTTTTATTTTTACTTAATGTTTTGGATAGAGTCAAAGGGCTGGGTTTTTTGTTTGTTTGTTTGTTTGTTTGTTTGTTTTTTCAGTGCCCACAGCACATAACTCAATTGAATATCCTTACAAGGGATACTTTTGGGTACTTTACCAGAAAATCACATCTGGACAAGCTATGATTTGTGCTGGGGATCTGCTAGCTAGGAAGTCCTCTCCACAAGGTCTGCATCTGGAGCCACAGTCCTTTTTTCTCAAGTTTTGTTTTACTTATATTTATTTATTTATACCAGAACACTACTCAGCTCTGGATTATGGTAGTGCCAGGATTTGAACGTTGGATCTGGGAACCTCAGGCATAAAAATTATTTTGTATAAGCACTATGTTGTCTTTTGCCCTCTTATTTTTGTTATAAGTGCTCACCATCTTTTTTTTTTCTTATTCACATAGACTAATGCTGGCAATTTAAAAAAATGATGATGCTCTTTTATCTTTTTCATGCTGAGAAACTTTTTAAATATGTGTGTGTGTGTGTGTGTGTGTGTGTGTGTGTGTGTGTGTGTGTGTGTGTGTGTGTAGCCCTACTATGCTGGTGCCTATCATGTTCCAGGTGCTGGATTCAAGTGTGGAGGCACTGTGACTTGGGCATGATTCTTGCCACTGAAATGGTCATGAGTTCCTGCAGTTCTTGAACTTGTAGGAATCACACCCCAATTTCAGGGCTTATAGACTGGTCTATTTGGTGCTTCCAGCAGGAGGAGCTGGTTGCTCTCTAGATACTATGTCTCTGGCTGAATGGGTCCATCTGAGTGGGACAAGAGGATTCTTCTTTCCTAACAAGCACATTAGGTAATTCTGGTGCAATAACTACAAGAGAAATACTGATAGCGTGAGTGAGGAGGACCCAGAAAGCTCAGTAATTACAGTGCTGCAGAAACTCTGAATGGAGATCTATTCTTTGGTAACAGAGGTGATTCTCAAGCTGCCAGACAGTCTAGGCAGTTCCACAGACATATATGTCCAACCAGATCTTAATGGATAACCCAGTTTTGGCTATTTGGCAGTACTAGAGAGAGGCCTTCCAAACAGGAAATGACAAGATCCAGGAGGCTGAGGTAAAAAGGTAAAGGGTAGGAGTGGGTGGGCTGAGGGGTTCTTTTTACTCTTAGGCAGTGAAAAGTCTGAGGCAGAGAAGTGAGCCGATTTCCCTTTTCATTCTATAGCTGCCAACTGAGGTGATTTTAAGCAGCATTAAGTGAGGAGAAAGGCAGAATGAGAAGGGGCAGGTTATAAGAACCACCTTGTACTCCCCACTTTGTCTTTGAGGCTGGTTTGATGGGTGTGACTTCATTCTCACACTAAGAAATTAAGGTTAAGGGACCTCCCAGGCAGGGTTTGATAGCATAATGGCTATGCAAAGAGACTTTCATGCCTGAGACTCCAGGGTCCTAGGTTCACCACCATAAACCAGAGCTGTGCAGTACTCTGCTAACAAAAAAAAGAAGAAGAAGAAGAAGAAGAAGAAGAAAAAGAAGCAGCAGTGACCTCCCCCTCATTTGCACTGAGGTATTTGGGAAGCTGGAATTAAGTTTCTCAGCACAAAAAAGATAAAATAGATAAAATAAGCCATTATCAACATTATCAAAATAAGCTTATCACTTATTTATTTGGACAGTGGTCTCCTATCCCCAGATGTTTAACTGCAGCCCCTACTGCAAGCTG
Organism: Erinaceus europaeus; assembly: GCF_950295315.1. Lineage (NCBI taxonomy): Eukaryota > Metazoa > Chordata > Mammalia > Eulipotyphla > Erinaceidae > Erinaceus > Erinaceus europaeus. The sequence goes on from NC_080178.1 coordinate 31,701,615, forward strand.
TTGGTTGGGAATGGGAAAAAAGAAGGAGGAGAAGGAGAAGGAAAAGAAGAAGAAGGAGAAGGAGAAGGAGGAGAAGAAGAAGAAGAGGAGGAGGAGGAGGAGGAGGAAGAAGAGGAAGAGGAGGAGGAAGAAGAAGAAAAAGAAGAGGAGGAGGAGGAGGAAGAGGAAATCCACCTGCCCCCTGAAATTCTATGATAGTGAGACCCACTTCACAGAGCGATTTTATTGTTTTGAAAGCACCACTAACATTATTGAAGCATTCATGAAAACAGTACAACTTAAATGAACATCAGTGGCCACAGACTCCTGTGAACATTAATAAAGCTTCTCTTGTGCCGTGATAGATGGGAGGGGTACCTGCTAAGATTCTGCACTAAGTGATAAATATGAGGACACTAGGCAGTGGAATTTCTATGATCCATCATCACAAATGCTCCCTGCTGGAGCGTGAAACCTACCTCTGTCACTCTGAGTCCCTGCTTCAAACTGAAGTGGGTCAGGTCTTCTAGTGGGAATTATGTTTCTGAGCCTGACAGCCATGGTCCTTAGTCATGAGGGAACAAGCTTTCTCACAGCTGATTTCTGAATGTTATAAAACCAGGCTCTGAGGAGAAGAAAAATCACCTACAAGGAGAAGGAAACCACCAGGGGTGAGATACGAAACTTCACACTGAGTTTCTGAGCTGGAAATTGACTTGCAGATCATGTCATCAGGGTCTCCTTCCATTCCCCCACCCCTTTTCTCCCCCCCAGAGCACTGCTCAGCTCTGGCTTATAATAGTGCTTGGGTTTGAACCTAGGACTTTGGAACCTTTTTCCATAACCATTATGCTGTTACCCAGCCCACCATCCCTGTCATCTTTACAGGAGAAGAAGCCAAGACCCTCAGAGGGAAGTGACTGCCCATCCCAGCGCCAGTTATTAGTGAGGCCAGAAGGAAAAGTACAGGTGGTTCTTGCTTCCACCTCAAGCTCCTGCTGTCATAAAACTGTGCAGTTGGGGCCGGGTGGTAGCACACTTGGTTGAGCACATGTATTACAATGTGCAAGGACCTGGGTTCAAGGGCCCGGTCCCCACCTGCAGGGGGAAAGCTTTGCGAGTGGTGAAGCAGTGTTACAGGTGTCTCTCTGTCTCTGTTTCTCTCCCTCTCTATCACCCCCTTCCCTCTTGATTTCTGGCTGTCTCAAAAAAAAACTGTGCAGTTCACAGGTTATTTCCCAGAGATCCATTGTGTTAGTTGTGACCCCTTATTTAATTTATGATTTATTTCTTTATTATGTATATATGAGAGAGCACTGATCCACACTGGCATATGCAGTGCCAGGGACTGAACCCAGGGCCTCTGGCATACAAATTCTCTGCTCTTCTTACTTAGCCATCTCCTTACCCCAGCTGCTGCATGAATCCCTTATTACTTTCTTTACTCCCCCCAAATCCTCAGTCTTCAAACCTGCATAATTCCAACTCTCCCAGTGAATTTTTTTCTTCTTTTTAATCTCAGGTTGAAATAGAGAGAAAGAGAAGGTGAAGCACCATGGCATTATGAAGTTTTGCCCTTGTGCAAATATACCCAAGTGGTGTCAAGGTTAACTCCCATCCATAAGCATGGGAATGTGTCTGGTGAATATATGAACTGTGTGTTACCTCACAGCCCTTATAAATGAACCCTTTAAGTGCAGAAATCCAGTGCTACTAGGAATTGAGAGAGTTGCATCTTCAGTGCTACCAGTTGTGTGGTTCTGGGCCATACTATCTGTGAGTCTGTGTTTCTACAAAAAGGGACCAGTGTTCTTTCTTCCTTTTTATAGTTACTCTTTTTATCGCTTTCTTTTTATTTGATAGGACAGAGAGAAATTGAGAGGGGTGGGGGGAAGCAGGAATGGAAAAAGTGGGATTGCACCACTGTTTAACTGCTCATGAAGCTTCTCTCCTGCAGGTTTGGGGGGGGGGTTGAACTCCAGTCCTTGCATCTGGTAATGTGTGCACTCAACTAGGTGCACCACTGCCTTACAGTTTCTCTGAGAATGAAATATGTTATTTTGTGTGGAAGTTTTTTTTGCAAGCTGAAAACTTTCATTAAGATATGTGATTTTAAGCATTTGACTGTAAAAGCTTGGGTGCAGAAGAGGACTCAAGAAACTCAAGAAAGTTGACATATAAACTATTTTCTATGTCTGTTTTCTGAATGTTTTGGGAGCACCTGGGTATAGCCTGACTGCTGACTCTGCAAACCCAGACTTTGGAGTCAGACCCAGCTGTCATCAAATCCCGGCTCCCTCGTTTGCTCCTTGCTGGCCATTCTAGGCTTACTTTGCCTCTCCTACACTCAGCTGTAAAATTCACCTGTAAGGGTGCACTTAATTGAGCACACACATTACCATGCTCGAGTACCTGGGTTCAAGTCCCTGCTTCCCACCTTTGGAGGGAGCTTCATAAGCAGTGAAGCAGGTTTTTCAGTATCTCACTTTCTCTGTCTCCCCCTTCGTTCTCAATTTCTGTGTCCTAATATTGAATTGTCATGAGATATTTTCCTATGCATTTTAATGCGAAAAGGTGTTAAGACTTTCCCAGCAACCCAATAAAATAGAAAGAAAGAAAGGAGGAAAGAAAGGAAGGAAAGAAGGAAGGAAGGAAAGAAGAAGAAAGAAAAGAAGGAAGGAAAGAAGAAAGAAAGAAAGAAAGAAAGAAAGAAAGAAAGAAAGAAAGAAAGAAAGAAAAGAAAAAACAGCTTCCGGAAATGATGGATTCATAGTGTAGGTACTGAGTCTCAGTGATAACCTTGGTGGCAATAAAAAGAAAAAGAAAAAGAAAAACGAGAAAGAAAAAATTATCAGTAAAATGAAACCAATACCTATGTTATAAAGCATTTACTTTATAACATAGTTATGAGCGTCTGTGAGGTAATAAGTTCAAACTACATTTTACAGCCTGAAGTACAGGAACAATTTAATATTATGGTCACTAATACTGTTCTGGTCATTATTTATGCTCATCTACATCCCCTGATCTCAGTTCCCAGATCTGCCAAGACCTGGCAGTAATAGATGCTCTGTGAATATTTTGGAATAGCATAATGAATCCACATTCAAACTCAGCTGAATGTTAAAACCTATCAGCAATAGAATACCCACATGCATATGGGATGACCTGGGTTTCTGTACACATATACACATACACATACACACTGTACATTTCTTAATAAAAAATTTGGGTCCAGTGTGAGTGATATAAAGACACTCTTAATTTTTCAGCAGAAATGGTGTTATGAAAATAATGCCCTTCTTATCTTACCTATTCTCTCCAGTAATGGTATTTATTCATGTCTGACAGAAATGACCCATTAATAGCAGACAGTACCAGCAGATGAAGAAATGTAAGTCAGGGTACCCTGTCTGAAAATACTCCTGAGAGGAATTCAGTACGTACATACACACACACACACACACGGAAAGTTCAACTTAAGTTCGTGTGTTTGCCATAAATGTGGATTTTTCTCTTTTGAGCGTCTATTAACTTCCTCCATATTCCTGAAGGGTCTGCTCCCCCATATCATAAGCCTGTCCATAGGGATGACTTCTCTGTCCTGTGCATCTTGGCACCCCCCAGTCCTGCTTCAGTGCAAGTCAGAGCAGCTTCTGCAGCAAGACTGCTGGGTAAAAAGTCAGTTTATAGCAGAAGCTTCCAGCCACCAGCAGAGGACAGACTCCCAAATATGTGCCTCTGGCTCCACTTGACAGTGTAGACTCTCAGTGTAGACAGGCTGTGCCACCTCGTTTATATGCCCCTCTGTGCCGGGCTTCCTATTTACTAGCTATCAATATTACAGCCAGTGCTGGCTCTTGTCAGTCTAATTTCGAGTTGCTGTTGCTTCTTGACACACCACACTTTATCAACCACACACTGCTTGGCTCCTATTACCACTGATCTCAGCATTGCTAATAAACAGCAACACTAAGGCCATATTTTTTGGTCCCTGTCAGGCTGCTGCTTTCCTGGGTGAAATAAAAGTCCTATTAACATGCTCCTTCTCATTGCCTCTGACAGCTTGATTAATTAGACCTCCTCTTTAGATGACCTCTGCACTAACACGACAAGGAGGTGAATATAAAATGAATAGTTTGCCCACATAATGGGCTACTGTCGCTTCAGGATTTTGATCAGATCAGGCTGTCAGAAGTTCCAAACTTGTACAACATCCCGTGGTGTGCAGTAGCCCAGGAAGACATCTTCTGGTTCAGTGGGTCCTGTCACATGCAGATAGGACTTAAACACCAGACAATGCAGGGAGCACCCACCTGACTAAGGACCACCCTGTCCACCTGGAGTGACCCTTTGTTAATGCCGCCCAGCTTATAGAGTACAAATCTGATATCCCTTTAGTGGCATCAAATAAAATGACCTTTTGTTTCCAGCAGCTTTTCTTTCCCACCCTTCCTGCTCAAGACACAATATGTTAACTTTGCGGCTGCTTTCCCTCTCGGAACACTAATGCAAAGCCATTATAAAAGAGCACTCAAGTTAAACATCCACATTTCCATTATAAATCGCTGTTTTCAGGGAAATCGGTAACTTGGACATAAAAAGTCATTTTAGACTGGAGCACAGCATTGGGGACTCCGACAGTCTCGGCAAACAAATTGGGCTGCTTGTTTTCCATTATGTGAGTGTGAGAGGGGCGCTGCTCAGCTGCTGCTGCTGTTAAGCACTTCTTTAGCGATGGAATGGCTTGGGAAGCCATTAGCCAGATTGAAATATATAAGGAGTTCTCTAATTGCTTTTCAGAGCAGGCTCTGTAGATATTTTAAATCCTGCCTGCAAGGAAGAACGGAACTGGCGAACACAGTATGGAGGCTGCAGCGGGCAAGCAAACATGGGCAAAGGTGCGAGGAGATGGAAGGATGTTTGTCCCTTCTACTTACTTACACTTGTTTTTTTTCCCATTGCAGTGAGTTCACTTACTGTCTTTAAATTGTATCATATAACTATCTCTTTAAATTGTGCCTTTCCACTACAATATCTCCAAAAGAAAAATGTCTTCAGTGATGCCAAGATCAAGCTAGTATAGCCCTAGCAAGGAACTGTGTGCTTGCTGGGTATTCAATAAATGGTTGTCAGATTCAGCTGAACTGAGTCTTTATGCAGGATGAATTCCCAATGGATATAAACTAGGAGAGGAAACTTACCAATCTCCTCAAGCATGTCCCATTTCTTTCTGTACACAGTTGGAATTCCCAGAGCCTGAGAGGAACTCTGCTACTTTTGACCTTGACTGCAACGTTATTCACTTTCTATCAGTCTACATTTGGGCTGTGGTAGTAGCTTCAGTGAAATACTGTGTCGTCAGTGAAAAAAAATGGTGACACTAGTAGGAAATGGAGTAGCTTAAGTAGCTCCACACTCTTCTACCATAATTTAGAGATACTTAGAGATACAAGTAGGATACTTAGAAACTGACTGATTAATGGTTAGATAGCTTGAGCAAGTATTGTGTATCCACAGCATTTGTATGTACACAGATATTATATATATAACAGCATTACTCACAGTAACTAAATGGTAAAAGTAACTCAAGTATCAACAGATAAACAAAATGTGTGTATATACTGCATTTGTGTATATAGGCACACAATGAAATATAATTCAACCTTTAAAGAGAAGTGCATTCTGACACATGCTACAACATAGATGCATTTTAAAGACTTTATGCTAAGTAAAATGAGAGCTACAAGAAGACAAAGATTATGTGATGTTACTCACATAAAATGCCTGTAATAGTGGAATTCATAAAGACTGATAGTAGAATGGTGGTTCCCAGGGTCTGGGGAGAGGGAAAAGAATGAAGAGTCACAGACTTCGATTGAGAAACTCTTAAAGTGATGATGATTGCACAACAGTGTGAATGTACTTAAAGCCACCCAAATACACTTACAGTTATTATTGTGAATTATGTATATTTTTACCACAACTTTAAAAGGTCACATTAATTAGTGACAGATTGAACTAGAATTAACGTCTCTTGAGTCTTAGTCTGTTAATGGAATGGAAAGATCTGTGGTCTAGGAGTCAGAAAGTATGAAATCTAGGTTCATGTATTAGTCCAAGGTCACATTTGTCCTTTGAGCTTTGTTTGCTATCTATGACACGAGAGAGTTGAACATAATTCCCATTTTGCCAGCCTTGCCCACCAAAGCCCTTTCTCATCTACTGAGTTCTCCCCCTGGACAGCTAATGAGGCCAACCTGATTTTGGCTTATCTATGTTTTTTCTTTGTCAAAGGTCATTCAGACAGTGACCAAACACCTAAACTGGGTGTGTTGTCAAGGGCAGGGGTCGGGGGGGGGGGGAGGAAAGAGAAGGCAGAAATTCCAATGGGTTGCTCATCCCTGCCCCCCCAACTTAATTTCACATTTCCCAAAGAGGGTAAAAATTAATGTAGTTGCAATTGAGAAATTACTGTGAGTCTTGCTTTTTTTAAATTTTTTTTATTCCATTGAGGTTGATGACTGATTTCTAGGAATCCTAATGAATAAAGTCAGAGGGACATGCAAAAACATAGTTAAAGTAGTCCAAGAACTGGTCTATGTCACACAGTTATGAGCATTTAGAAAAGTGATGCTGTCATGATTCTACCAATATTTAAAAATGTTTTGTTGCACTATTGAATAACTTAAAACATTTCTAGTAAGATAAAATTAAACAGCAAGGTAAAATTCCAACAAGCCAACTCAACCTCAAAAGGACAGATTAAAAAAAAAAACTAAAGAAAAAGTGGAATGGAGCACAATTATAATAAATAGTCTTTTGTTAAGTGAGTTAATTTATTTATTCTTTCAAAGAATTACAAAGTTATTTGTGATAATGGTAAATATGTTTTATTTCTTGCATCAGCACTGAGGTGAGTTTATTTGAGATGTTTATTTTAAATAGATTTTGCCATTATGGCCTTAGGTCCTCCTGGAAAAATGTGTCCTGTCTCTTAAAAAACATGACATTTGTGTATTTGAGAGTAATTCAGAAACTACTATTAATTTCCAGTCTTGTTATGGACCACTTCTTCAGAAAGGCAAGTGCATTTGATATATTTGAAGCACTTTGTGAGATAAGCAGAACAATTTGGAACGATTGAAAGTGACAGATCTGCCTCAAGCACATGGTTTTATGCTCATTATTTCACAACTATAGTGGAATGCAAATCACTTTTCATCAGTTGCCTTTCTCAATCTCATATACTCCACTATTCAGTGTATTAAGGGAAAACTTCTTACTTAATGGCTGGAATTCTACCTTCTTTTATTTTTTCTTACTTTCCCTTTTATTTACTTATTTATGACATCATGCTTCAATTAGTTTCCTCTCAAAATAATTGTTTTTGCTTTCACTGTCACAAGATGGCAAGGACACAAAAAAGATGTTTATTCTGGCTGTGGAAATAGTAATTTTTCCAATCCTGTGTCCTTTAGTAACTCACATTCAGCTATGTATCAAATATAAACTGAGAGCTAAGCATATTTCCAAGCCCCTACTTGCTAAGAAGTACAGATAGACTCGTTTTTCCTTCTGGTGAGTTCACTTAGTCATATAGTGTCTTTAAGTTGACAGAAATCTAGAAGGTGCTGAAGGAACAGTCTATTATTTATTACCTCAAAATACATACAAAACATTGATTGTTCCCTAAATCCATCTTGCCAGATCAAGCTTTGAACTCAGACCTCTCTCAACTACAAAGTCTGGGTGCTTTCCACTTTTATCAAAGTGGAAAAGTTTTTTTGGAAAAAGTTCAGCTTCTTTTGGAAAAGTTCAGCTTCTCTCTGACCTATGTTCTTTAACTCTTTTTATTCTCCACCTTCCCTCTTTTCCTTGTCACCTTCTGGGACTCTTCCTTCCCCCTCTTCCGTCCTACAATATGAAAGGACTCGGTGAAACCAGACCGGGGACATATACCCTGAAGTCAGGCAGACCACAGCTTCTCCTGTACTGAGTGAACTGGGGCAAGATATTTAAAATCTCAGATACCTCCGCTAAAAATAGAACCAATAGAGATTCTTTAGAAAAGTAACCATAAGTCCACCATGTTAGCCACTCTGCCTACTGCCTGGCACAGAGGAAGCTCCATTAATGTTAACTGCTATTATTTTTACAATCTTCTCACTATAAATTCTGTTTCTGTTTTATGACTCTTTAAAACGTGTTATTTCCTATGAGGTCTCCAGCAGAGTGGATAAGCAAGCAGGTATGAAGTATGGGTTTCAGGAGACTATGTTTCTCTGAACAGAGGAATCATAATTGATTGAAACCAAAAACATTCTAATGTGATTCATTCAGAACATTAAAATTAAAAGTTAATAATGATAAGTTTTGAAGGCGTATCTCAATTGACAGTCAGCTGAAATGTCACCTCACATTAATACTCTGGCCTTTCCCAAATGAGATGTTACTCTGACCTCTGTGTGACACTATGTATTTGTTGTGTGGCTTCTTCTTCTTCTTCTAGCGTTTGCCCTTCTTCCGTAGCCAGTCAACAGCGTCAGGTTGAGCCTGATATAAAGTTTCGAGACCTCCTTTGAATCTGGAGAGGTGGCAGTCGTTGACTATGTGGGTCATAGTCTGTCTGTAGCCGCAGGGGCAGTTCGGGTCGTCTCTGGCTCCCCAGCGATGGAACATAGCGGCGCACCGGCCATGGCCTGTTCAATACCGATTGAGGAGGGCCCAATCATAACATGCTAGGTCAAAGTCGGGTTGACGCTTGCAGGAGTCTGTGGTGAGGTGTTTGTTCTTTACCTCAGCTGACTGCCAACTCTGTTTCCAAGAGTCTGGAACAGAGAAGTTCAGTGTGGCTGAGTGAATGAAGTAATAAATAAACAGCAAAATTCTCACATTGTTTTAAAATACTTCACATTTGGTTCCTTTTATTAACTATGACAGTTGTTGGATTCAAGTGATATCTAGCCTGTTCTTTCTTTCTAATACTCCGATGTACTTCTTCACACATCATAGGCATCAGCAAATGTTTCTGTGTTGTTTTTGTATCAGAGACAGTTCTCTAAACACTCATGTATTTTATTTGACTGAATACCCATATGATAGATCTTAATTAGTTGGGCTCTGTTTCTTGGTTCTCTAAATCATCCCCTAAGCATTTCTATCTGGAGACTATTCCTCTGTCTTTCTCTTCTTTGCAAATCTCAGAATTTTTTTCTTAAACTGCCGTGCTTGAGAATTACTTCTTTCCACTACTTGCCACCTCCTTTCACAACTTTCTAACAGTTGTAGTATTTCTTCTTAAACCCAGTACCTTGAAAACACACGGAGTGTTCTCATTTTGTCTTCTTTGAGTTAGTTCTTCCAGTTAGCCAGAGATTAATAAATGGAAGTTTTGTTTGATATCTACTAGGTGTCAGATGCTAGAGTAGACTGGCAAGATCCACTGATAAACAAAACCAATTAAGTCATGAGACTTATACTCCAATAAATATCGCATGCTTCAGAATGATAAATCGGTAATAAGAGAACTTCCTAACTTCTCCCAAGGGTAGGCTCCCACAAACTCTGATAAGGTCACAGCACTTGTTCCACTGGGTCTCAAAAATGAGGAAAAACAATGGGAAAAGGAAAGAGCAATCACGAAATTGCAGCCTCATGCCTCTGGAACATTTGGACACCACAGCTTCAGTAATAGTTCCCACTTTTATAGTTGGGATTGTATTAAAGAACAAAATTGGAGAGAAATATGAGACTGAACCACAGGATTACAGATCTGTTGCCAGGCTCTTGGAATAAGGGGACATCTTTTGGAGGCATAATTAAGCTGTTACCACAAGATTGTAGCAATTGCATTCATACATTACAGATGTTTCTAAGTGTGATCAGTTTCATGGAAGGGGATTGTGGCACATGTTATATAAAAGTATGATCTCTCACTTGTTCTATTTCTGACTTTCCAAAGTGGAACAGATTATCTTGATTGTCTTTTGGTCAACTCAGAGTTATGAAAGCCTGGGAAGATTACAGAGAGCATAAACTGCTACTTAAATCTTCTCAGCAGCATTGGAAAGCATGTGTTTCTAGTAATAACTCCTGGGAGCTATTTGGTCAGTAAATGCCTCAGTTGTAATTAAAAGGGCATTTCCTTGGTTTTAATTTCTTCCAATTAATTAAAAAACATATCATGTGGGTATAAGGAGGGACAGTCCCTTTCTAGAAGCAAGGAAATACAGTTTCTGAGACAAGAAACATTATTTCCCAAAGAATGTTCTGAATACCACCAGACCTACCAGGTAGTTCATAGATAAGGAGGGAAAGGAGGGAGGGGAAGACATTGGTTTGGACATGCTGTTCACTGTATCCTCTTAGTGATTCGCAATATGGTCTGTTAAGATACCCTAAATGGAACTGGAGTATTACACCAAAGTAAAAGACTCGGGGGTGGGTGGGTGGGTGGGTGGGTAGGGAGAATACAGGTCCATGAAAAATGATGAATGAAATAGTGGGGGTTGTATTGTTAAATGGGAATCTGGGGAATGTTATGTATGTAAAAAAAAAAAAAAAAAAAAAGAAGTAGAAACGCAAAGCAGAAATTGACTGAGTTTGGGCACCAAACTAAGAAAGCAGAAGTATACTAGAGTTTGCAGTGAGTACCCTCCCTAACACTTCCTCTCCACTATTCCAAGCTTTGGGTCCATGATTGCTCAACAATTTGTTTGGCTTTGTATGTTAACTCTCTTTTCAGTCACCAGGTTCTAGATGCCATCAGGATGCTAGCCAGGCTTCCCTGGATTGAAGACCCCACCAATGTGTCCTGGAGCTCAGCTTCCCCAGAGACCCACCCTACTAGGGAAAGAGAGAGGCAGACTGGGAGTATGGACCCACCAGTCAACGCCCATGTTCAGCGGGGAAGCAATTACAGAAGCCAGACCCTCTACCTTCTGCAACCCTCAATGACCCTGGGTCCATGCTCCCAGAGGGATAGAGAATGGGAAAGCTACTAGGGAGGGGGTGGGATATGGAGATTGGGCGGTGGGAATTGTGTGGAGTTGTACCCCTCCTACCCTATGGTTTTGTTAATTAATCCTTTCTTAAATAAAAAAAAAGGCAAAAAAAAAAAACCAAAAAAAAAAAAAAAAGATACCCTAAAGCGAAGGTCGGGCAGTAGTGCAACGAATTAAGCACACATGATGCCAAGCGCAAGGACCGGCGTAAGGATCCCAATTCGAGCCCCCAGCTCCCCACCTGTAGGGGGGTCACTTCACAGGCAGTGAAGCAGGTCTGCAGGTGTCTTTCTCTCCCCCTCTGTCTTCCCCTCCTCTCTCCATTTCTCTCTGTCCTAGCCAACAATAACATCAATAACAACAACAATAATAATACAAGGGCAACAAAAAGAGGGAAAAAATTTTTTAAAAGATACCCTAAAAACTCTAAAGGCCCTACTAATGACACCTCTTTAATTTGCCTTTTCACTAACATGCACTGTATTCTTAGCCCAAGACCTATTAACATTCCACAGAACACACTATGGAAAATGTGGCTACAGTAGTTTTTAAAAAAAAAAAAAATATTCTGGATGTGTCCTTGTGGCACTACACATAGGCTTACCTTATACAGAAGTCAGAAGCAAGCTCAGCCTGATTGATTGTTGAGTGAAATAAGCCTGTCATTGTAGTGCAGTGGTAGAAACACCGGGTTTAGAGTTCAGATAGTGGTGACCTTCTCTATTACTTTGAATAAAGAACTTAGCCCCAGGGACTGGGGAGATAGCTGAGTGGTTATAGAAAAGACTTTCATGCCTGAGGTTCAGAGCTCCCTGGTTCAGTCCTCTGCACCACTGAATAGTGTTCTGGTTATTTTTATGAAGGGTGTGTGTGTGTGTGTTGAGTTATCAGAAAAGCCATGATGTGTTTTCCTACTTTTCTATGCAAAAATGTGTCCTAACATTTTTGACAATGTATTTTTTTCAAGATAGAAGCAGAGAAGTAGAGAGAAACCACAGCACTAGATCTTTCCTTAGTGCAGCACTAAACTTGAACTCGAATTGCACACATGGTAAAGTATAACACTGTCCAAGTTATCTATTTTGCTAGTCTGACTTTGTTTGGCTTTTTGTTTGTTGGTTCTAAAGAATATGAAGATAACAGCACCATTGAGCTACTCATTTATCCACAAGAGGCCCTATCAGTGTTTGCTTTATTCTGACTTGGTAACCACCATACAGTCAATGTTCTAGAGTCTAAAAGCGGGGCAACTTTTCCCATAAAGGCCATAGAGTATATATATTGGATTTTGTGAAACTTAAACTCTCACACTGCCATTGCAGCATGGAAGGAGCCACAGGAAGCTTGCAAATGAATGTGAATGACTATCCCAATCAAATTTGATTTACAAAAATACACAGAAGTCTAATTTGACCCTCAGTCCATAGTTTGCTGAACTCTGGCCAAATGCTTTACAGTATTATCTCTCACTAACTCTGATGGGTAATACAACTAATATGTCTCTGACCAGATACATTAGCATAATGGTTATACAAAAAGACTTTATTGTCTGAAGCACAAAAAATACCAAGTTCAATCCTCAGCACCACCGGAAGCCAGAGTTGATCAGTATTCTGGTAAAAAAAAAAAAAAAAAGTAAAAGGCATCCAATATGTCTATACCCAAAGAAACTGAGGAACATTGTGATACTCTATGTGCTATATTTTAAGTACTTAAAAATTGTACTATACTTGCTTGAGACAGTATAATTTATAAGGATAATCAAGAAGTTTGTTTCTATCTTCAATACTACACTTCTTTGCCAATACTGTATCACAAATCATGTCTTAAATTACAAAGGCATGGACATTTGTCACTTTAATTTGCAGATACTGCATATTTTATATAACCATCCACCAGCATTCATTGAGGTCACAGCTTACTGAAGGTTCAGAGGATGGTTAGCATTTTTAGCAATATTTTTAAATTGAACTGTGTATACTTTTTAAACACAATGCTAGTGCATTCTTAACAGTTTACTGTGTAGAATAAACAGGAAAGTTTTATGCATTGGGAAATAAAAAAAAACTGTGACTTGCCTTATTTATTGTGATAGCCAATAGCCACTTTATTGTGGTCTGGAACCACAACATACGAGCAAGATGTAGCATTGCTTGAAGAAACCCCTTTCTATTTGAGTTATAGGGGGTCATTCATGAGGAAAAATGTACATTATCTAGAAGTTTGCCATTCCTTCTTATCCAATATGCTCCCACTTCTGTATTCTATATCCAGTACTGATCTTAAGCAAAGTATACTTATTTCCTTGTTCAGTAGTGATTTCTAGGACGCCAAACAGCTTTAAAAGGTTGCCTTTTTCTGGAAATTACTAAAATCTGCCAGCAATCAATTGAACATTATGTGACACCATAAATGTACCTGGAACTTCACATATTAAAGTGTCAGGGTGCTACTTGAGTTTATAATAGGAGCTTGGAATTCCAACAAATTCAGACGATTTCTTAATAAAAAATAACCCCTTGTACATCCATTTGTGTTTTTGCTTCCTAAGTGGAGTAAAAGTAGCCCTAGAGTCAAGTTTGAAATTATTTTCATAATTTTGGGTAATTAAGACACTTCCCAGATCTCATTAGCAAAAGCCCAAAATAGAATAATTGCCATATAATTAGTGATAGGCAAACCTTTGGGAGTTTGGGATAAGGGGTGTGTTCTTTTATGAATCTAGAAGTGCAGGGACCTAGCCTGAGTTTATCCAAACCTGGGACATTTCAGAACCAGACAACAGTTCTTTCCTAATTCATTTCCGTTTCACTTGTCTAGTTTCAATAAACCCCATATTCCTCTTTGAGCTCTTTGAACACACTTAGTCATTTTTTACTTAAATCTTTCTCCCTTGCTGGGCTTTCATTCATGAACAACTGTGCAGTGATATATATATATATATATATATATATATATATATATATTGCCCTAGCCATGTTTGCTTTATTACTTGCTTGATAACCATCATTCAGTCAGTGCTCTAGAGTCCAAAAGTGGGACAACAACCCAGTTACATAGGGGTTGAAAAAGAAAAGAAAACCCCTGCCTGTTTTTGCTGGGATGCACAGCATGTGGCGCCTGGTATTCTAAGTATCTTCTTTCTTTGTCTAGTCCAAGTAAAGAACATGAACTTTGAAGTCTGGCAGCTCTTTCTCCAAATTCCAGCTCAGCCCCTTGGCTGTGACTCTGAGCTCAGTAACTTAAACCTTATTTTTCACAGAGACCTTGAGACCATAATGCCCGTCTTGCAGAACTCTTAGAGGAATTCAGTAGAGGACAGATAAGGAAAGTGCCTAATGTGTGTTCAGTAAACAGAAGCTATTAAAGTGATCCTCTGGTTATACTTAACACACAGTTATACCACTTACTTCTCAAGTCTGTCTCCTTTACTCAACTGTGAACTTCTGGAAAGGACTAACAAGGCAGAAGAACTATTGTTATTTCAGTTCTACAAATGAGGAAACTGATGGACAGTTAGTAAATGGTAGATATAAGAATCAAACCTAACACACTGGTTCCAGAGTCATGCCCATTATGTGTTGCTTTCAGTCACACTAAATGACCAGCCTCCCTACCCTGAACTTCCCCTACCCTCCTGCAAGATTGCTGCTTCTTGAGCCCAGAGGCTCATTTTGTTAATCTGATAAAATCAGATTCCCTCTCTTTGTCTCCCCTGCACTGACCTTAACTTCTTCTTTAAAAAAAAAAAAAAACTTTATTTATTTGATAGAGACAGCCAGAAATTGAGAAGGGGAAGACAGAGAAGAAGATAGCACTGCTTCACCACTTGTGAAGTTTTCCCCTGCAGGTGGAGACCAGGGGCTTGAACCTGGGTCCTTGCACACTGTAACATGTGCACTCAACCAGGTGCGCCACCACCCAGCCCCTGACCTTAACTTCTTATACTTGGGATCTGCAGTATAGCATGCAAAGATGACAGTTGAACCTCAGACCAAAACTTTTATTCCACAGATAATTCAATTAATAAGGGGAGGTTGCTTGTAGGAAACCTGAAGATAGCTCAGACTACAAGTCAAGTAAGTGTTGTTCCTGAACTCGAGGCTGGCTACCCATACCAAGTTAGCAAGAGAGGTTCTTATTCTCCTGCAAGGAAAGGACTCAGAGACTGGGAGCAGTTCCTTCCAAGTCTGCTCACTATTTCTAGAGTTGAAATTTGATGGAGGAAAGGAAAGCATTCTGATCTCACTTTAGACCAAGTAACAGAACAGAGGAATCCATCCCCCTGTCTCCATTTGTGCTCTCTGGTAAGGGGTGTAATCATTTGCAAAGGTGTGGTGATCTGTTTAATAGAATCATAGAAAAGCTTGAATGAGCAGAGAAAGGTACATATTAAAGCAAACAAAGTAGTAAGAAAGAAAATCCATTCTGAGTTGTGGGTGGATAACTCAGTGTTTAGGTCCTCGGTTTTTATTGCCTCCCAATGCTGTGAGCCCAGCAACTCTGAGGTAGGCCTGGTGATGACTACATCCATTAAAGTTAATTTCCTGATAGAGGCCACTTAAATCTGATTGTAGTTTTAATTTGTTTCACTGCTAATTTCCTTCAGCCTAAATAGAGGGAGCTTTCTGCATCTCTCCCATTGCCAGCCCAGGCGGTTTCAGAGAGGTGCCACATACCATTGCTGTGACCACGCAGAGAAGGCCATCTTGGTCACCCTCTGTAAGCAGGAGGTGACATTTCTACTTATCTCTGGGACCTAGATGTTACCTGATTTGGAAAATATAGCTTCTTGCCTTAAAAGTCTACAGGTACATTGACTTAGTAAGAAGAAACCTTTCTGTTATTTAGCAAAGACCAAAATCTACAAGAATGACTCTTGGGGCTTGAGGATGGGTGACATAGCTCTTAATGGAAGAAATGTGAGCTCAATACTCCAGTTGCACAATCAGTTCGCGCTCAGTTCTTATAAGAAGAAATGTGAGTCAAGTCCAGGATTTCCAATCTCTCCATACTCATTTTGTTATCTGAAGAACTAGATGAACTAAAGCTTCAAAGCAGGAGGGGAAAATCTACCTATAAGAGTAGTTGCAAAGCCCTTATTTGATGAAACACCAGGCCCTGTTCACAAGTGTTTTACATCAAAGAACCATCTGTGTTAGATTTTGTTGCTGTCTACATGCTTAGAGGTGTGAAAGTTCATCTGCAAAACACACTGAGATGGGACTGGGACTAAGGGACTACAAGAGCTGAAGCTAGGGAAGTGTGCCACAGACACCAGGTCTTCCCAAACTCTAGTCCCAGGTCCACATCAGTAATAAAAACTAGGATCTTGATAGAAAATGGCCATTCTGAGATACCCCCCCCCCCCAGTCTCCAGAAGTTCAGAATGGAGTGGGCCTTTCCAGTGGTTTCTGTGTACTCTATAAAGTCTGAGAGCCACTGCATTACATTTGCTGTTTCTCCATATTTTTTTCTTGAACCCCACAAATACTTATCAAGTGCCTACTAAGGGACAGGAATAGTTAGTACAACACTAAAGACAAAATTGCTCCATTTGTGTGGCTTACAGCTTAGAGAGTGTTTAATTTAAAGAAAATTAAGTAACTTCTATGCCAAGCTGTTATCTCAGGACAGCAGATTATGTTGTCAGCAATATATATGCATATATTGCTATCCACGGATGAGCAAAGGAACAGCTGCACAGAACATAGAACAATTTATCAGCATACCTGAGTTGACATAACTCTTTCTAATTTAGAAATGAGTTTCAGACCCATGCCTCTTGATTCCTGATCACAGTGTCATTCTACTGTGCTACTCTTAACCTTATTTCCTGAGCTTCACCCTGTATCTTAACAAAGGTGGTGGGGGGGAGTTTATAGACAGGCTAACCTGAAACCAAGTTCCTGCTCTGCCACTTAAGCTTCTCCCCATATGGACTGTCAGGGAGAGATAGACAGCTGTTGGGAGAGGCAGAGTTAGAAATTCAACCCCCCATTACATTTTAGCTCAGAAAACCAAGGAAGTTCAGTTTTAGGAAGAGCTGCAAATGACACCAGACAGAAAGTGTTTCTTCCTATAATTAATAACTTGGGATGCCTGCAAACAAGATCCCCTTAGGAATCTTCACAGCATCTCTGTTAAGTGATTTAACTGGTGATAGTGACATACACTGCTGACCCTATAGGGACCTGCGCAGCAAATTGGGAGGAAAAACAAAAAAAGTCTATGGTGACAACTAGATCCAGACATCTGAATCCCAACTTTTACCAGTCAGATATGTGATCCTACTCAAATTATTTCAGCACTGAAGGCCACACCTTATCTGATCACCTATAAAAAGGCAGGATGGGGAACATGTACATCTCATCAGAATCTTCTAAGACTAAACGGAGCTAAGGGATTGAAAGCATCTGGCAGGCAGCAGGCAGTATTCTGGCTTCAGTAATGGTGACCTATCAGCCAGATGAGATGGCTAGGTTAGAGCTTCTTTCTGTGTGCCAGGTGCTGACCTAAATGAACATACATTTCTTTTTTTAATGCATTTTTATTAATATTGATTTGACATTGGTTTGCATTTCATAGGTGTTTGAGTACTGTCACCACTGGGTATAGGTTTGTTTTCCCTCATACTTTAAAGAGTGTTGTTTTTAAACAGAACAAAAAACAACCAACCTATTTTTTGGATATAAAAATTATGATTTGAATTTTTTAAAACATCATAATTTTAAAGAAAATTTATTGTTCCAAGTTGACAAAGCAGGGTGAACTCTGGATTCAAGTTGCCCCAACATACAAGCCTGTTCTACAGGGGTTACACACACCTGTTTAAGAAATACAGCCTGCCTTTCCTGTTCACTGCTGTTTGGGGGCTATCACCACTCCCTGGTGGTCTCATGGCTCGAATTTCCCATTCTGATCTGATTCCCAAGTAGGGAACTTACTTGCATGAGCTGCCTTTCAAGGCAGCTGAGCTGGTGATGGTAAAAGGGGCTGGTGAGGAGAGGAGAAGCCCATCACCTTATCTCTGTCTGCTCCCCAGCAGTGGGAGCTGGGAGGTCCAGAGGAATAAGCTTGTTCCCTTCTTCCCACCGTCTCCTGTTCCATATCCCAGCTCTTTTCAGTTCATTTAAAAAAAAAAAAAAAGAACTCAAGGTTGTGGTTGGAAGAATAGCCATGCCTTAATCCCTGAGACCTATCAGTGCCACCATATATGTTGTGACATTTCCAGACCCAACTCCATCAGGGCAGTGAAGGTTTATTCTCACCAAGTGGTTCTCAAACACCAGCACTGTGTCTGATAACTCAGTTCAATTTTAACACTGTCTTCCTGGAAAGAGTTTCATGGATGAAGAAGGGCTCAGTTCCCCAAAACAGACCGCTACTTTACAAATCAGCCACAAACTTAATTACCTGAGCTTCTGACCACTAGCTGTAGACTGGAGGTTCCTAGGACATCGCCTCAGGCCACAGGTGCTGGATAATTACTGATGCAAAACCAGGAGCCAGAGAATGTGGGCAGCGTCTAGAAGTTGATTGGGTCAGGGGGACAGGTTCTCCCTTCAAACCTCCAAAAGAAATCAGCCCCACCAACACCCAACACTTAGTGTTAGCCATGGGAGACTGATAAAACTGTGAAAGAAAGAAAACTATATTATTTCGAGCATTGCTATGGCATTCTGTTACAGCAGCAATAACAGCTAATACATCAGGAAAAAGTAAACCAGATTTTCTCTAAAATGTAGATGAATCTGTCATGTGTGTGCGTGTGTGCGTGCATGAGTCTATGCGTAGGAGAGCCCATTCTTAGGCTTACTCTGTTGACAAAAGGGGAAAATTGTCATAAACTTTCTGGGTCCCAGCTTCAGAGGATTAGAGAGGATTCATGGACTGGAACATGAGTAAAAGATCAGCGCAAGAGGAAAAAGAGGTGGTAAGACTATTGGGAAGACCTGGCACTGCCCTTTGAACAGCATTTGCTAAAGAAACTTTAGAAGAAAGTTAGTTTGCAAGTTTCTTTTTGGTATGTCAGCTAAATGTGTGGTCTCTTTGAGACTATGAACTCTTTAAGCTCTCTTTGCCTCAATTTTAATCTTAGTCCCTACCTCAAAGACATGCTAATTACGTATGTAAAATACTTGAAACAGTATCTGATACATCAGGAATTTTACACTAATGCTAGTTATTAGTAGCATTGTAGAAAAAGTCAAAACAGGATTTATAGGGAACTGTGTTATATTTGAAACATATTCAGCTATATCAAGTGTTTCTGATTTTTCTTTTTTTTATCAAGTGTTTCCGATTTTTCTTTTTTTTAAATTTTTATTTATAAAAAGGAAACATTGACTAAACCATAGTTTAGTCAATAATAAGAGGGGTACAGCTTCGCACAATTCCCACCACCAGACCTCTGCATACTAACCCCTCCCCTAATAGCTTTCCTATTCTTTAACCCTCTGGGAGTATGGACCCAAGGTCATTGTGGGATGCAGAAGGTTGAAGGTCTGGCTTCTGTAATTGCTCCCCTGCTGAACATGGGTTTTTGACAGATGGATCCATACTCCCATGCTGTCTCTCTCTTTCCCTAGTGGGGAAGGGCTCTGGGGAAGCGGAGCTTCAAGGCACATTGGGGGGGTTGTCTGTCCAGGGAAGTTTGGTCACATCCTGCTAGCATCTGGAACCTGGTGGCAGAAAAGAGAGTTAATATACAAAGCCAAACAAACTGTTGGACAATTATGGACCTAAAGGCTAGAATAGTGCAGGTGAAGTGTTGGGGGGGGGGGTCCTCCATTTTGTAGATAGCTAGTAGGCATATTTTAGTTATATTTCAAAGGGCCTGTAGCTATACTAGTGTTTTTTTTGTTTGTTTGTTTTTTGCCTGAGCCTGAAATCTGATATGCAGGTGAATCCTAATTATTGTCTGGGGAGATGATGTCATGGCTGGGAAAAGGACCAGAAAGCTGCATCAGGGAAGAGAGTAGCTCCCTAATATGGGAAAGGGGTATAAACATTACTGTAAACCCCATCAATTAGATGTGATCTGGGGCCCATAATTAGCTTAGGAGCCTTTTTGACCTCTACATCCCTCTAGACCTGAGCTCACATTCTATGGTTATGAGTAGGAACATTCCATGCTGCCCCAGTATCGACCCATCTTCCTCAGGTGTATCATAGAGTATGTTGTCCATCCTCCCTTCAGAGGATGGAACATTCTCTACCATTGTTGATCCAGGTTGAGGGCAAGGTCCTATGGGGGCCCACAAAAAGGTCTATTTTGTTGTTCCTGATAGAGATGACTGGAAAAAATGGAAAGAGGGATTTATTTGAGGTCTAGGCCCATCAAGTCTGTTTGGGAGACTCAGGACTCCCTGATTAGGCCCCCAGCTGGTGGAATGGCCTGCTAGTGACTAAAGAGTCTTTGTTAACGTATGCCAGTCTCTTGCCCTTATTCAGCTTTTGCAGTCCTTGCTTTTCTAAGGTTAGCCTTGGAGTGAGTTAGAGAACTGTAATAGGAAGTAGGTGAGGAGGGTATCTGAGTCTAAGTGGACTCTATTTCATTTTGAACTTGATACTGACTCACTAAAGACTTGCATATTTTTGCTTTCAGGTATATATTTTGCCCTAATTTGTAGATACATGTGAACATATGCTCTATCTCATGGGACCTGGCCTATATCTAGGTTTTGGGACTTTGTTAGGAAGTGAACCTCCTGGAATGGGATTAGAGACTACCATGAAAGGAAAGGTCTCACCTATAGACCAATATCTCTGATGAACATAGATGCCAAAATATTAAACAAGATTCTGGCAAACCAGATACAGCAGTATATCAAAAAGATTGTTCATCACGACCAAGTGGGATTTATCCCAGGAATGCAAGGCTGGTTTAACATAACGTAAGTCAATCAATGTCATTCACCACATTAATAAAAGCAAAACCAAAAACCACATGATTATCTCAGTGGATGAAGAGAAAGCCTTTGACAAAATCCAACACCCATTCATGCTCAAAACACTACAAAAAATGAGAATAGATGGGAAATTCCTCAAGATAGTGGAGTCCATATATAGCAAACCTACAGCCAACATCATACTCAATGGACAGAAGCTGAAAGCATTCCCCCTCAGATTGGGGACTAGACAGGGCTGTCCACTATCACCATTATTCTGCAGACTTTTATATTTAAAAATTTTGCTTTATTTTTTATTTTATTTTGTTATATTTGATAAGGTAAAGAAAAATTGAGAGGGGAGAGAGATAAACATCTACAGCGGGGCTAGGTGGTGGTCCACCTGGTTAAATGCTCACATTCCAGTGCACAAGGACCCAGATTAAAGCCTCTGGTGCCCACCTGCAGGGGAAGAGCTTCATGAGTGGTGAAGCAGTGTTACAGGTACCTTTCTGTCTCTTTCTCCATCCCCTCTCAATTTCTCTCTGTCCTCTATCCAATAATAAATAAGTTAATTAATTAAAAAAGAAATAGAGGGGGAAGAGCCACCCCACGTGTGTACCTGCAGACATGATAAAAAATCACCTGCAGGGGAGTCGCTTCACAGGCGGTGAAGCTTGTCTGCAGGTGTCTATCTTCCCCTCCCCTTCTCTGTCTTCCCCTCCTCTCTCCATTTCTCTCTGTCCTATCCAACAACGAATTGCATCAACAAGGGCAATAATAATAACCACAACGAAGCTACAACAAGGGCAACAAAAGGGGGAAAAAAATGGCCTCCAGGAGCGGTGGATTCATGGTGCAGGCACCGAGCCCAGCAATAACCCTGGAGGAGGAAAAAGAAAAAAAAAATCACCTGCAGCATGGCTTCCACTCATGAAGCAGGGGGGAAGGGGGCTTGAGCCCAGGTCCACTCATGTGCACTCAACCAAGTGCACTACCTCCAGGTCCAACAGATGACTTTGCTGCAGAATTTGCAGTCTTCACTGCTATAAGTACTCACTTCATACCCTTGAGATAGAATGGAAATAGTAGCATCTCTCAAGTTTCAAAACAGTCTTCTCAGATCAGGCCTGCAGGACAAGGTGTGATAGATAGTGCCTGGAAAGTGACAACAGCGAATATTTGTCCATCTCTTAACCTCTGTTCACTTCCTTCCCACTTACAGTCCCTGTCCCTGCATTATCAGTGGCTTGTGTCTATGCCCCTGGTGTCACCACTGAACTGGAGATTGTGGAGTTTCTGACCCATCATGGCAGGAAAGACTCACCCTGAACCTCCAGAGTTGAAAAATCTGTCTTTTTCCCCAAGTTCACATTGTTCTGGCAGTGGTAGGGCCTTGTCTCTTGTGTACTTATCATATGAATTTGCTTGGCTCCTGGGGACTTGCTTAGCAACCTGGTATTGTTTCCACAATAGGACACTAACAAGCTCCAACCACACAACCTAGAAACAGTTCAGAACAGTCAGTTCACAATTTGGGGACAAAAGGGTTTAATTTCAAACAATGCTTTTATATTTATGAGGAAATAACCTAGAACATATACATTGAAGTACTGTATTGTACTCCTGAAAATAAGCCAGTTTCAAAAAAGAATAATGTACTTTGTACAATAAAATTATTACATCATTCAGCTGTGTTCATTTGGGGGTAGTAGTTAAAACCATTGATGTAAAAAAAAAAAACGCTATGGAGTCTTTACATAAGTACACCTTGCACAAACATAGGAAATCTACTTAAGGGGGATTTCATTTTAAGAAAACTAGTCTGGCTCACATAAAGATACCTTTCAAAACAGAAACATAACACTTACAATTAGGCTCGGTCTTTTTTGTTTTGTTTTGTTTTGAAACCTGTAAAGAAGAAAACTATAGCCTCTTTATTTTTAGTAGACACCTCTTTAAAACCTTGAACAATGTTCTGTTTATAAAACAAAGATTCTGTTTTCATACAAACTTACTTGGTTTTTTATTTGAGAAAGAGCAGAACTGAGTATCAAGAAAAGAAATGTTTCTTTTTCAAGATTTCTTGAATTCATTAGCAGATCTTAAAGAAACAATACCACAATTGGCCTGGTTTTGGTTTTGACTAATTGGAGGTCACCTGGAGATTGAAAATTTGTGCATAGTATTCTGACTGAGTAGCTTGGAACCCAGTGAGTAACATGCTGGGGAAGTGGAGGGAGTGGAATTTGAAATGAGAGTACAACCTGACTCTTATAATAAGAGTTTCACTGCCTTGGGTCAGGAGGTAGCACAGCGGGTTAAGCGCACATGGTGCGAAGCACAAGGACTACCATAAGTATCTCGGTTCAAGCCCCCAGCTCCCCACCAGCAGGGGGGTCGCCTCACAGGTAGTGAAGCAGGTCTGCAGGTGTCTATCTTTCTCTCCCCCTCTCTGTCTTCCCCTCCTCTCTCCATTTCTCTCTGTCCTATCCAACAACAATGACATCAGTAACAACAATAATAATAACCACAACAACGATAAAACAACAAGGGCAACAAAAGGGAAAAAAATAGCCTCCAGGAGCAGTGGATTCATGGTGCAGGCACCGAGCCCCAGCAATAACCTTGGAGGCAAAAAAAAAAAAAAAAAAAGTTTTACTGCTAAGTGAGAGGCAGCAGACCTAAATAATTCTGTGGTTAAATTATTTCACTATCACATTATATAGAGCATTTATAATTTCATCACCCTTCAAGGCATTAAAAATGAAGCTGAAACCTTGGTTGAATAAATTCAATAGCTATACATATTCTAGAAGCTGAAAGCAAGTGACCCAGTACAAATGTAATGTTAGGTGCAGGTAGATGCCACCCTTCTACTTTGTTATCTTGATCAAGTATATAATGATACTCCTCTAATGTCTATAATAAAGATGTAAAGTCAACAAGCATTTAGCACTTCGTATGTGGAAAGTGCACCAGTAAAGGCTGGTGAAATAGCTCACCTGAACAGTGTGCTGCTTTGACGGTTGTTAAGCAGTGGGGAGGAAGCTCCTTGGGGAATAATATGAGTTGAGCCTAAAGGGCTTAGCATTTTACTGGTGAAGAGAGAAAAACAATTTTGTCTGCGTCTGTCTCATTAGCCAAACCAGATGGCAGGTTGGGATGGTCTTTCACTATGTTGAGATCACCCCGGGAAGCACCTTGCCAGAGCTTCTCAATGAAAGATGCTCAATATTGTTTGCTGAGCACAATTAATAGTATCTGCCTGCTGGACTACAGTGATAGAGACCAGAGTCTGCCTTCTCGCTTTAACCTCTCAATAGACAGGGAAGCTTTTCATTCGTCACTCTGATTATGCACTGCCAGTTTTCAGTCACCATTTTCTCAGTGTACTAAATCGCCCTGGTCTAAAACTAGTCATTTAGAGCCCAAATGGTAGAAGAGGGCTTACACTTAACTTACATCTGGCCTACTTGCCACTGATTCCAGTTGTTCTGAGGTTTTTTTTTATTATTTTTTATTTATAAAAAGAAAACATTGACTAAACCATAGGATAAGAGGGATACAACTTCACACAATTCCCACCACCAGAACTTCGTATCCCATCCCCTCTCCTGTTAGCTTTCCTATTCTTTAACCCTCTGGGAGTATGGACCCAAGGTCATTGTGGGATGCAGAAGGTGGAAAGTCTGGCTTCTGTAATTGCTTCCCCGCTGAACATGGGCGTTGACAGGTCGATCCATACTCCCAGCCTGTCTCTCTCTTTCCCTAGTGGGGAAGGGCTCTGGGGAATCGGAGCTCCTGGACACATTGGTGCGGTTGTCTGTCCAAGGAAGTCTGGTCAGCATCATGCTAGCAGCTGGAACCTGGTGGTTGAAAAGAGAGTTAATATACAAAGCCAAACAAATTATTGACCAGTAATGGACCTAAAGGCTGGAGTAGTACAGATGAAGAATTGGAGGGTGTTTTTTTTTAATTTTTAAACAGGCTGCTCAGACAGATAATGACAGGAATTAAAAGATGACACTTCATTAGAAGTTACCACCTGGCAAGTTTCATAGGAATTGTCACCCCCACTGCACAGTTAAGGAAGCAGGAGAACAGAGAAGTTACTTTCTCAAAACTTTGCATCCAGAAAGTTTCCAGAGCCTGAAACAGAATCTTTTCTAACTCTAGGTCTGTGCCGCCCATGTTCTGAAGTGTCTTCACCCCTATCTGAGTCCCATCACTTATTTTTGAAATCGATTCACTTGATTCTTTGGTGCTTACATTTCTAAACCTGAGAAATGGGAAGCAGGTGAAACAGGAACATAAATTCCGAAAATCAGTCTTAACTTTTTACCCTGCCCTACAAAGTTATGTTCATGCCACTTAGTGGTAGGTTGCCTCTAACAAGCCACTGAAATTCCTATTTCTATATATTGTCTTCTCTAAAATTAATGTTTTGTTTACTTCTTTGGATTACTGTGAACAAGTAAATGTGAAGATGATTTTTTAAAATATTTATTTTCCCTTTTGTTACCCTTGTTTTTTATTGTTGTAGTTATTATTGTTGTTGTTATTGATGTCATCATTGTTGGATAGGACAGAGAGAAATAGAGAGAGGAGGGGAAGACAGGGAAGGGGAGAGAAAGAGAGACATCTGCAGGCCTGTTTCACTGCCTGTGAAGCGACTCCCCTGCAGGTGAGGAGCCGGGGGCTCGAACCCAAATCCTTGTGCTTCATGCCTCGTGCGCTTATCCCGCTGTGCTACAGCCCTATTCCTGTGAAGATGATTTTTGGTAACTATAGTTCTGTGCAGATATATAATGTCATCTCATTTAAATTGAAGTCCTCAGTAAAATGAAAAGTGAACCACCATCACCAGTGTTGCTTGGCACACCAGGTACTCAATAAATATATTAAATTACTTGAATGAATTAAAGACACATCTCTAGTAGCCAGAAGGTGTCTTCAGCCTTTTTATTTCCACAAATGCATTAGGGAAGAAAGAGAAGTTCTAATTCAGAGAGAAGACAAGCTTTAATTTGGCTTCCTGAGCAAAAATCTCCCCTGAATGTACTCCTTTCTCCTCCCCTAGGGAAACTGCCTGATAGTCAAAGAGAAGAGTTTAAGTACTCAATGGATTTTTCAAATCTTTCCATCTATATATGTATGTATTTGTACATATTTGTATACATACATATGTATTGTACATATATGCACATATGTATATCTATATATGTATATATTTCCATCTATATATGTATCTATTCCATGTGTATGTATGTATAGATAGATAGATAGATAGATAGATAGATAGATAGATGAGACATAAAAGCAGAGAGAGACAGAGTGAAAGAGACCACAGCACTGGTGTTGAGCGTCAAGCTTGAACCTGGGTCACACACATGGCAAAACAGCACACTAGCTATGCAGGTTACTTAGCCATCCCTCCATCCACCTTCAGTTTGATATTTGGCTATATCAAATGTTTTCGTCGTATATTTTAAATTTTCAAATGATAATTTAGGGCCAGTAAGCTAGCTCCCCTATAAGAATGCTTGCTTTGTCGTGAATGTGACCGAGTTTCAAACCCAACCCCTACTGCATGTAGGGTAAACTTAAGTGTTGTAGTGTCTTTTCCCACCCCGCCCCACCTCTACCTCTTTCTTTTTTATCCGGAAAAGGTGGCCCAGAGCATTGAGACCACAACGGTGACCAATAATAATGATGATAATAATAATAATACTATTTAGAGAAAGGAGATAACAATAGACAAATAAGATAGGGAAAATCACCACTAGCTTTCCTATGCTTGATGTAGCCATTCAGCTGGTCTGTTTTCTTTTCCTAAGCACTTTGTGCATACTTGAAGTAATACAAATAATCATGTTACACTTCGCTTTTCTCGCTGATCAAGAAGTACACATCTTTCCCATTTAGGGATAAGCTTCATGAACATATGTGTTTTCTCGATACCAGATACTAGAGACACACTTGTCAACCAGTCTTTTTTTTTTTAATTAGGTGGATTAATGGTTTACAGTAAGTACAGTTGTTGATACTTGTGTAAAAAAATCTTATTTTCTGCAAAGCACTCTCACTCCTAGCCTAGGTCCTTCTCCACCATCATGCATCAAGACCTGAACCACTCCCCCATCTCTTCCCCAACCAGAGTCTCTGGTACAGTACACCAGTCCAAGTTCTACTTGTGTTTCCCTTTTCTGTTCTTACGTCTTAACTTCTGTCCATGAATGAGATCATCCTATATTCAGCCTTCTCTTTCTCACTTATCTCACTTAACATGGTTCCTTCAAACTCCATCCAAGATGAGCTGAAGAAACTGACTATTCATCATTCTTAACAGCTGAGCAGAGTGTATGTGTATGTGTGTATCACAACTTTCTGTTGTTAGAAACCTAGGTTCCTTCCTATTACAAATTGTGCTGCTATGAACATAGGTATACACTGATCTCTTTGGATGGGATTCCTTTGGCTATATCCATAAGAGAGAAGTTGCCAAGTCATAAGATATGTCCATTTTTAGCTTTCTTAGGTTCTCCAGACTGCTAGCTATTCTTAACTTCAGTTAGACTGAACTTCCAATTTCCTTTGTTCAGTAAATAACCCCATTGTGTTTTGTTGTTCACTTATCTCTTAATCTGTCTGAGTCTCTTGTTTAAGTGGCCAGCTTTCTTAGTAGCACATTCCTCCTCAGCTACATATGCCTCTGGTGCCCCAGAATATGAAAAAAAAAGTATAAAAAGAAAGCAGCATTAGCATCATTAATGTATGAGAGCACTTAGTCACATTCTAACCTAAAACAGACATAAGGAAATTGTCTTATCCTTGAACTGAAGGTAGTTATATGTTTGGTTTTTTTCTTTTGCCTCCAGTGTCATTATTGGGGCTCGGTGCCTTCACTATGAATCTACTGCTCCTGGAGGCCATTTTTTTCCCATTTTGTTGCCATTGTTGTCACTCTTGTTGTTGTCATTACTATTATTATTGTTGTCATTGCTGTTGTTGATGTTGGATAGGACAGGGAGAAATTGCAAGAGGAGGAGGGACAGAGAGGGAGAGAAATACAGACACCTGCAGACCTGCTTCACTACCTGTGAGGCGACCCCCTGCAGGTAGGGAGGTGGGGGCTCAAACCAGGATCCTACGCCCATCCTTGGGTTTCACACCATGTGCCCTTAACCCGCTGTGCTACCACCTGACCCCCAGATATATGTTTTATCAGTTCAACACACTCTGCTAATGCTCATTCTTAAGAGTTGATTGTGTAGCAAGCTAAAAGCCCAGCTAGCCCTTGTCTCTGTCTTACTCATTTGGAGTAAGTTAGAAATCTAAGTTAGAAAACACTCTACCTGTCAGTAACATGTCCATGAGCAGGAAATGGTGGGAGGAGGGGAAGGAGGTGCAGGTACTCTGTCAAGTTGCCTGTCATCCTTCCTCCTTCCTTGTCCTGTTCAGCCTGTGCTTTGGAAGCAGCCAGGCATGTGACACATGTTGCCCTCCCAGCATAGTCTCTGGTAGGATGTAAAGTTTGTGGTCTGTGGCCCTGGTCTCAGTTGCAGAGCCTTGCTAAAGAGTGAATAAGAAGAAATAGGGAGACCTGCTAATTATGCCTTAGGTCACCTCCTGGCCTAGGACCCTGTCTACATTAGGAATTACATGATCAATTTTAAGATGAGCCTGCTATTTCCCAAGTTTCTCTGAAATTAGATGACTTAGAATGAGTCTAGCTGTTTAGAAAAGCTTCCCCTGAATTGACAATCAATGGGTTTATCCCGAAAGTCGAATTCACTCAGGTGTTCTCACAGAATCTTGCCAGAATCAGAATCATAACAAGCATCCAGGTTCTGTCTTTTTAATGAGTAAATGATCCAGGAATCATACTGAGTCCATTCTCAGCAGGCTTTACCCCCAGTAACTGGGCATTTATTTCATGCAGAAGGGACTGGGACACATCATCTGTGGCTCTCTACTGTCAGGCTTTGCACCTGGCACATATTAGGTTTTCAAAATGAAAAAAAAAAGTTTATCTCCATACAATTCAATACTATTCTGCCATATGTGACCTGAGGGATGAACCTTGAACACATATGCCAAGTGAAATAAACCAGATATAAAAGGACAAATATGGTTTGATTCCACTTACAGTTGGTACTTAGAGTTGTCAAATTCTTAAACAGAAATTAAAATGCTATTGCTGAGGCCTGAGTTCAGGGACAAAATTCCTGCTTGGGATGGTAAAATATTCTTTAGATGAAAGTTTAGTGAATGCCCCTGAATTTTGAACTTAGAAGTCTTGTGTTATACATATTTCACCATAACGAAAATATATATCATTTAAAAGATAACTCTTGCTTCACTTGTTCTGCTTATCTCAACCCAGTGAGCCTTTGTCCAGTTTGGATGATGGAAGCTATGACATTCCTCTTTTGAGGAATATCACACAGCAGGGGAGTAGATAGCAATACAAGTCCCACTCGGGGTTGCTCATTTCCAGTTACATCCTCCGCCCAGAGCACTACGATCTCTGATTTTTTTTTTCAGCCACAAAGCAAAGAACTACTTCTAGAAGCTCCAGGGCATGTCCAAAATCCACTTCACCTGATCACCAAGACAAAAAGTCCTGCCAGTCGTTGCTGTGCCATTATCAGACTTTTTGTATGATGAGTGGGCATAGTCTCCCTCACTGCCCTACTGGCAGGGAATGGATTCTAAACCACCCTCCTGCTTCTGTGAACTTATTTATAAGATTCAAGGCAGATAGGTCTAGGAGGGCCAAGCAGACACTGTGACATTTTTAATAATTCAGGACACAGCAAACTTGAAAACAGGTCATAATGTTTTTTTTTCTTTTCATAGCTAAAGCAAACTCTGCTTAACACCATCTCTCTAGGGAGAAGGAAAATGGGTGACAGAAGCTTAATTCTAATTGTTAGAATTAAGGGGACATTGTTGGTGTATTGGCAAAGACTACAGGGCATGCTGTAGTTTACAAAGCCCCTGTTCAAGTTAGGGAGCCTCAGCTATGATTTGTTCCTGTCCTGTTGACCATGCATAGATCACACATCTACCTAGTCCTTTGTCAGATCAGTATTTCATCCCTAAGACATCATCACAAAAGACCAAACTACAAAAGCATAGTGAAGAGCTGGGCCCAGGTATAAGGTCCAAGAAAGTGAATTCTGCCCTTTAGAGGTGTCTTGAGTTCATGGTGTGGGGATGGCAGGCTTCCTGGGCAGCTGCACTGAGGTGTAAATACTACCTAGAAGCTAAGCTTTTCCTCCCTCTCCTCAAGATGTCAGTCACTGTGCCTCTTCCACTGTGCAAGGTGTGAAGTTCCCAGTGGGCTAAGGCAAACCTTTTTAATTGCAGGAAAAAATGACTTCCAGGCTGCCAAGTACAGGGACTTGGGGGGAGGTATGTCTGGCTTTCTTAAGCAAAAATGCAGAGTGAAGAAGAGAAGAGGAGGCAAGGAAGGGAGCAGGGCAGGTGTCTGCCTTTCATTTGAATATTCAGGATGACACATCTGGTGCCAGGGAAACTGCTGTTTCTAACTGACTTTGCAGTCAAGGGAGGGCTGAGCTGTCAGGTGAGTTAGAGATCAAGAATTATCATGACAGCTTCATGGCATGTGAAAGGCGCTGTGAAGTGTGGTGTGATTTTTAACCAGCAGTGGTTAAATTAGCTTCTCTTGGACCTGGTGTGATGTGTAGTCAGAGAGGGACCGATGGCGGCTTGGAGTGCCAAGCCTGAGAATGTTGGAATTCAGAAGTGCCACCACAGAGGAAAGAAAGTGTATGTGAAAAGTGACTCCTGGTTCCTGAATTTTGCTTCATAAAAGTGCCAGGCGGCTCTCGTGGCATTAATTAGTAGCCTGTTGATTCCTCCAATGAACCCTGAAGAGTCCCCTATTATAAATAGTCCAAGGACCCAAAGTAAGCCCCTTTCTTGAACTTCCCCAATTTGAAATCCTGTCAAAATCTAACCACCTGTGCTAGCCGACTAAGCATCCTTGACTCACCATTTTGCCCTGTGCTCGCACATTCCAATAGAATTGTCTATGCAAGACTGAGCAGGGGAGCGATTGAGTGCCTTTCTGAAAAACTTCCACTCAAAAGTGAGCGCTGAGGAAGCGCCTTTTAATAAGTAATCAGCTGGAGGAAACCTGGCTCTACCTAGTCATCTAGAAGTGCTAGCTTTTCCTTGGGGACTTTTCAGGAGTCAGAGCAGAAGAGCCTATGATTTGATGAGCATAGCTGAGGAAACTCTAAAGAGAAAAATTTAGCATGAGAAACTCTCTGTGTGCATACTGCTAATATATATCTTGTCGATTCAAACCTGCACATAATACTCAATACCTATACTCTGTCAAAAGTTTTATATACTGGAAGTATGGATCAACCTGCCAATTCCCATGCCCAGTGGAGAAACCAGACTTTCCACCTTCTGCACCCCATAATAACCCTGGGTACACACTCCCAGATGGATAAAGAGTAGGAAAGCTTTCAATGGACAGAATGGAATACAGAACTCTGGTGGTGGAAATTGTGTGGAATTGTACCCCTCTTATCCTGTGGTCTTGTTGAATTTTTATTTCATAAATTAAAAAACAAGTTTTATATATATTCACATAACTTGAGCCTGGATATGTTTTGGCTCCATAATCCATGCTCATACCCACTACTTCCAAAGCAAGCATGCCAATTTTCATAGGACCCCTAGATTCTCAAGTTGTAAGTGACCTGACCAACATACTGGTCCTCAAATCTGGGTGTCCTGTGAGCCCTTGCACATTCCCACTTCACCTCTGTAGCAGCCACATGAATGCAAGCCTCTGTGACCTGTCTTACCCCCAGGGGAATTTATGGACAGTGACCAGCACTGAGACTGAGAATGTAGCCTATCTGGACCAATTTCTCATTTCCAAATTTTGTTTTCCTGAGGCACAGCCAGCCCCTACTCAGGTTGACGGTGAGTAAACATCTATTCACCTGTCCAAAATCCGATTTATGGTCTGGTGTTTCCTTCACCAGCACCACAGCCCTGTGTACTGCAAACACAGATGACCTTTGCAGCTATTTCTTCTCAGGCTGGTTCCATATAGAAAACCCATTTTGTGTTGACATTCTTTGGGAAAGAATTTCTATGTTAACTCCATAATTGCTTGCCTGTGGACTTTCAACCCATAGAGGCCAAGTGCATCTCACTAATTCTGAGAGCAACACAGGGAAGGAGCCTTGAAAGCAGCTTCCCTCCAGCTGAGTTTTTGGTCCATTGGTTTTAAGCAGCTCAAGTGCCCCCCTTCCTCCCTTGCAGGGTTTTCTAATCCTTTTCCATGAGGGGGTGGGCTGCACATTCAGATTGGACCACTCACGGAAGGGTGCTTTGTGGGACAGTTTCTTACAAGTCGGTTCCCATGTGGTATTTGTTAGTCACAGCTAATTATTAAGTCCTTGGCCTATGCAGTAGACATTGTTCCCTTGAATTCCTCCCTCCTCCTCTTCCCCACTGCCCCCCACTGCTATAGAACAAAACCCATTGTGAGGCTCTGGAGATGGACTGTGCACATATTTCCCAGTGAACTCCTGATTGACTCACTGCTGGGGTTTGGTATTTCGGGTTGAAATTCAGCTGGATCAGGCATTATTCGTCGATGTTGACAAAGTCCATCTTCACTTCATACATGAAATGTTGGGTTGTTGGAAAAGTCATGATGCATTTTTTTTTTTGCATGGAAAAAGCAGAAAAATATGTCCTGACTTGTCCAACAACCCAGTATTTCTCCCACAGTGGACTTTGGCCCTTAAAAGCAATGTAGTTAATTCATAGAGAGCAAGTCACAGAATTTACTCAGAAAGGTGATCATCTGCACAGAATTACAAGGTCTTTGATTTTCTCGATCATAGATCAAGTGCCAGGACCTGCCATCTGTAATCATAGGCATAGGTCAGGAAAAAGTCTGGGCAAACAAGTTGGGACCCCAGTCTCCCAGTCCCCAGTCAAAAACAGACCTAAATGTACCTTCTTGGGGTTTTCTATTTCAGGCTAAGATTTCAGCAACCTAAAAACAATCTTGAAAACCAGTTATTAAATTCATTCAGTCATTGGTTTCTCAAGGCCTGGGATTAACACAGTGCTGGTGTTTAACACAAGTACATACTTGTATGCCGAGGTCCGAGACTTGAGCCCCCAATATCACTAATGGCCAGAGCTAAACAGTGCTCAATGCTTTTTCAAAGGGAGACACATTGATTTTCCAGATGAGGAAATTGGCCCTCTGATGTGTCTTCTCTTACCTAATGACCACATGAATGAGTGAATTGATGTAAGAATGCGAATTAGCAGACAACACCTGCTAAATCTGTAGGCACCACTTATTAAAGTATGTTGAGCATAATTCTGGAACTCATCACTGAGCAGCTTTTCCCATTGTCTGGCCACTCCTTGTGGAAAAGACCTTATCTGGAGGATCTAGAGGAACAGAAAACATACTCCCTAAAAAGCCGTATCAGCACTGTTGACATCAAATTCTGTTTCTACTAAGGGCCATCTCAGTCACATGAGTGTCAGGTATCGTAGAGTGCACAGCCTCTGTCTGAGGCTGTATAGACCAGTCTTGTTTTTAATTTATGTAGATGAGAGCCAAAGCCAAAATGGAGTGAGAAAGTTTTAGTTTACCATTGCTCAAAAAAAGAAATGCAGAACTAACAGATCTTGCTTCAAATCTTGGTTTCACTACTTACCAGTCCTGGGAATGTGGACAAGGTATTTGTTATCACTGAGGCACAGGCTTTTAACCTCAACATAAAGCTGACAATAGATAGCACAAAGATTGCTGTGAAGAATTAAGTTTAATAGTCTGTAAGACCCCTGCCCCCTATGTAAAAGATAACAGTGACCCGATAAGTATTCCTTTTCCTATAATTTACCCTTGCTGTCATACACATACAGGTTTAAGTCAAAATAAAAACCATATATATTTTTTTAATTTAGCCTTAACTTGGAAACTTCTGGATTTTGTCACATACTTGACATTAACCAAATGAAAGTTGGGGTATCTATATATGCCATGAGCTTGTTTTAATCTTTTACAGAAGACTTATAAAGCTGAGCATTTCCTAGGGGAGTAGGACTGGAGTTTCCAAGAGAAAATTCTGTGAAGAAAAACTTGGAACGACAGAAAATTAAGTCCTATTCCTTTGACTCGGGAAGCCCCTGGGATCTGCTGCAGGTTCAGAAGCTGACTGCTCTCAGACAGACTGGCAGAAAATCAGAGCCCCTCATTGTACCAACTACTTGGGTGTGCTTGGGACTCTGTCAAGCCCTTCTTTATTTGCCATTCAGACAGGAACCAACAGACCCAGAAGCTTGTTTTCAAAATCTAGGAAAGCAGATGTTTTTGCTTATTTTTCTCTCTCATGCCAAATGCTCACTGTGTTTTCCTTGGGATCAGAACTTGCATTTTTTTTTTACCCTTTACTTTTAAGACAAACCTTAGAAATGGTTCACTGTAAAATGGATATCCCAAATCGGGATGGTCCTATTTTAGATTCTTAGTAAAAAACAAAATTCAGTTTCTGAAAGTAGGGAATCCTGGAAGACAAGGACGAGCTTAGAAGACAAGCTCTATCTTTTGCTCCAGAGGAATTCAGAGCATTGCATTTAACTGAACATGGCAGTGTGACTGTGGAAGACCTATTGATTAAATGATAAATAAAAATATTATCAATAAGACACAACAACCAAATAAGGCTTCAGACTGTCCGATTAACTGTGACCAAGGCTGGTGGCTTTGTCCATAGAATTATATCATTCAGTAGACAAAAAAAAAAAAAAAGAGGCAGTTTAGACAGAAGGAGAAAGTTGGGCTTAGCTGAAAATTTGACCAATTCGCCTTTACATGTACCTGCAAGTGGGGATTCCCCTGTAGAACAAAAGAAACTCATTTTTTGGTGGGGTAAGTGTTTATATCTAGGTGAGTAGGAATAGGACAACACTGAAGACTACTTTGTTCTAATGCCTTTAGCCTGCTGTGTTTGTAAGGAAAAACTGAGCATTAATACAAATGTAAAGACATGTTTAGTACCAATTAGAAGTGCTCCTTGAATAGACAAATACTCTATGCATTCTTCATATAGCATAAATCTCAGAAACCCATCCTCAAACAGAAACTCTTATGAACTTGGGAAATTTATACTCAACTGCTAGGAGATTAGATTCTAAAATGGTCCAGAAGTCCCCAGCACCTTCTTTTTGGGACAGGAGCAAATTCCACATTTTGCTTTTTGCTGTCTGTATCCTTCTCACCTTCCTGATTCTTTTCTATTTGTTTAGCCTTTCAGGCTATGGTATTCAAAACATCTTCATGCACAGAGGTTTATTCTGCCTTCAGAACATTTCTCCTTTTCTCCAAGGACATTAATAAAATTGGCAGAATAATTCCACAGTAAAGTGTGGAGGAGAGAGGACTACTGAACTCTGAGCACTCAGAGAAAGAGAGAAATACTTTGGATCTAGACTGAGCATCTTGGGCTGCACTAAGATTTGGGAGAAGACAAAAGTTTTGTTAAGATTTTGATAGTGGTCTGCTGGGAGAGTCTCATTGTAAAGGTTCCTGTGCCCTTCTCAAATTGAACAATTCATAAGCTCCATGCTTGCTTTCAAGTGGATTGGTTTTGAAGCACTCAACAAAAAAAGCATCCTGCTGCCAGGGCCAGCCATCAAAAAGAAAAAAAAGAAAGAAAGAAAATATTGCAGAGCTGAAATGTAGCTCCACTGGCCTGATACCTTGTGCATTATCTCCCCCAAAGGACCCCGTGGTTTAACGGATGGGGTTTTAACCTACCCAGAGGTCAGTCTCTGCTGGACAAGTGGAACCTCATCCCTGAGGGCATCGACCTACTTATGACACATGGACCTCCTCTAGGTAAGTGAGGCAAAGGTTGTCCTTTTGCCCTATGAGATGCCTTTTTTTTTTCCACAGGCATAATGATGATGCTTTAGGGACAATAATTTTCCTCAAAAAGAGTGTGAATATAGAAATGAAAAACCAGGTGTCTTTAAAGAAACTCAGTATGATAATTAAACTCAGCAATTCTACTGGGTTTACAGGTGTTCTTAAAATTAATTTTTTTAATTTGGTCGAGTCAGGGAAAATCAATTGAGTGTGGAGCACCACAGTCTTTTGAGCTTGATAATTTATTTTAAGAACTGTTTCACTTTGGAGCAAGGGGAGGTGGGATGAGGTGTGAGGGAAAGACACAGACCTCCCAAATCACAGGGCTTTTGAATGGCAATGAAATAATGAAAACTTTTGTTCAAAGGAGCTCATTTTCCTTTCCCACTTATTAGCAGAGCCTGGGAGCTCTTTAAAGCTTAACATTTGAACTGATTATACGAGAAAAAAATTTTAAGCGAAGGCGTTAAGTAGATCTGATATTAAAAGTTACTTTAAAATGTATATCCTGCAGATACATTGAACCTGCATCCAAGTTCAGAATGGCATTGTGTTTTAACACTATCTTTAGCTACCCAAATGATGGACCCGAAGATGATTATTTGATATATAATTATCTTTTAATTATGCATGAGCTTGCTATCTGCCTGTCTTTACCATAGAGCATTTTTCAAACCGTACTACCACCTTGATCTGCCATCTCCTTGCTATTTGTTTTTCCAGGCCCACTCCTATGAAAGGCTGCTCTGGAAATTGGTAGGAGAGAGAGTTTTATTTTTATACTTTTTATGGTTAAAAAAGGCTCCTAACCTGGAATCTACTCGCAAGCAGTTTTAAAGTACATACTATTGGAAGATTTTTCTTTGTTATCTTCATTTGGAGAGAGGGGCCAAACACTTAATTAAAAACAAAAAATTGAATGAATTTAGTGATTTTCCTGTTGCATTGGAGTTGTTGACTATGTCACTCTCCTGTCATCCTGGAAAAAAAATATTTTAAAAACTCAACTAATACCCTAATGTGAATGTAGCTTTGTAGATAGTTTACCCTTCAGGTCACTTAGAGCTTCCCACCCCTTCCCAGGGAAATGGTCTGCTGTTATGAGGAACCAAGGGGTGGGGGAGGGGGTGGTGGCATACCTGGTTAAATGCATATATTACAGAGTGCAAGAACCTGAGTTCAAGCTCCTGGTCCCCACCTGCTGGGGGAAAGCTTCACAAGTGGTGAAGCAGCACTGCAGGTGTCTCTCTGTCTCTTACCTTCTCTCTCTGGCCCTGCCTCCGCTCTCAATTTTTCTCTGTCTGTATCCAATAATAAATTTTAAAAAATATTTTTTAAAAAAAAAATCAGCAGAAAGGAAGACCATGGTGACTCCACTAAGACTTCACCATGATGTCTCCATTAGGACTTCACCACTTTTGACAGCTATTCTTTTCCTTTTTCTTTGATAGAGTAAGGGGATAAATAGATGGCACTAAGAGAGGAGAAGCAATGCAATATTGCTCCACTACTTGTGAAGCTTTCCCCCTTCAGGGGGGACTGAGGACCTGAACCCAGGTCCTCATGTATGGTAACATATGCACTCCATGAACTGCATTCCTCCCCCCACCCTCACTTTGTCATATATTTTAATGATGGAAAAGTAATTGAAGGGAACTGGTTCTGTTGCAAAGAAGTTTGTGTAGGAGCAACAGTTACTGACTTTATCACTATTTCATTCAGATTCACCATCTCCATGCTTTTTGCCAGCATACCACCCCATCACATGTTTTAAAAGATTATACTTATCATCAACCCTTTTCATGTCATAATTGAGGAATTTATTGATTTTGAAGTCACTGAAGTCTTAAATTATTAAGTTGCTAGCTTAATATTCTGATTAGCAAAATTTAACTAGTGAGACCCTATAGAGATTATCCCCACCAATTTGTTCTTACCGTGAGCAGCCTAGTTGGATGCAGGTATGGTTTCCCTTGGGTTATTTATTGTAAGTCATGAAGGTATCCTCAGCATAGAGACACTTACATAACTGAAATGCTACGTGGAAAATAACCTTAAGCAGAACAATTAATTCACAGACTTCATCAAATCGTTAATTTGATGTAAGACTAGCAGTAATCAGAAGTCTCCAAAGAATTCAAGGCATTCTAGGAGCTCTTAATAGGAAAGCTACCACACCATCTCTTTGTAGTAAAGATGAAATAATCCAGGCTTTGCATACAGCAGAGTGATAGTCATGTCAAGAAGTTTCAAAGAAAAAGGTCAGACAAAGTTTTCATATGGAAAAGTTGAACCTTAGCCAATGTAGGCAGTTATCGGAATTCTTGTGGAAATGCCAGATTAGAGTGGTGGGGATGGGGAATGACCTTGAATTTTCCCCTACTGGAAAAGGAAGCCACAGTGCCATAGGACTTTGCTATTATGATAGGGATAAAATGCTTTCACAGGTGACTATGGAAGAAATTAAATATCTTCTCCTGTCAAAAACAGCACATTCATGAGGGAATATGCTAATCACTATGCATTAAGAATTTTCCCCCTCTGATTAGCAAGGATTTGAAGCCCCAGGTTGAATTTTTGCTAGGGCTTCCACTTTCATCTAATGTTCTTCCCAGACTCTGTCCCTTCCACACACCCCAGCTAGCATGTCTTTTCCAAGATAGTAAATATTCATCTCTTTGCCAAACAGAGTGGAGTAAGCTCATCTTGCCCTCTCTGCCTGATCATTTTCAAATAGTAGAAATAACCTAATAGAATCATGGAATGGGTTCCCACTGATTACAACAAGTTAGCCTTTCATCATACCTGTCTTCTTTATACCCCATCCTGCTGAGGCGT
The DNA here is from genome assembly GCF_950295315.1 of Erinaceus europaeus. Lineage (NCBI taxonomy): Eukaryota > Metazoa > Chordata > Mammalia > Eulipotyphla > Erinaceidae > Erinaceus > Erinaceus europaeus. Next base: position 31,740,293 of record NC_080178.1, read on the forward strand.
ATGGATTCCATTTCAGACCATAATCATCCAGATAGCTGGCTTTTGCTCTAATTGATGTCAGTTTTTATGGATTTTTCTGCATTAACTGTGAAAATAAGTGCCTTTTACTTTGAAAGTAGTCAATTAGCCCTGGCTTGCTGGATGCCACCAGGAGGTCAAATAGTTGCTTCTTGCTTCAGGGGAGGAATTTGGTGTTGCCAGGCTTTGGTCATTGGGAACCACCAAGGGTTAAGAATTGATGGATCATAGAAAATCCAGGATTTTTATGGCCAGTTCACATACAGCTCCACCTAGCTATTCTTCTCTGAACTATCTTGGAATTAAACTGTTACAAGAAAGATATAATAAAAGTAACTGAATTAAAAAAAGAAAGAGATATTATGGGACTGCTGGGAATAAATGTCTTTGGGCCCATGAAAAAGATTTGGAACCTGTGGCCAAATAAATCAAATCCCTTATAGAAAAGAGAAAAAAAAAAGTTCATTAGCAGGAAAGAAAAAAATGGAAACACACACACACACTGAATACCTAAAGAAGACAAAGTGATGAGTGAAAAGTTCCTTAAAAGCCATTGTGAGCGTTAATGGTGAGGTTATGATTACAGATAATGTAATAAACGTTCTATGAGTTACAGCTTCCTGAAAGTCTAAATGAAACCTTACCTGAAGAAGAAAAATTAAGAGTATTGATTGCATTTTGCCCTTAGGTTTTCGAGATTGGGTTCCAAAGGAGCTTCAAAGAGTGGGCTGCGTGGAGCTTTTAAATACAGTCCAGAGAAGAGTTCGGCCCAAGCTCCATGTGTTTGGTGGGATCCATGAAGGTAAGACTGAAAGAAAGGAAGTCACAACATGAGTCACAGCCATGATCTCAGTCCACAGTAAGGATTTTAGCTACCTTGGAAGTAATTGGAGCTGTGGAATTCAATTTCTCTTTACTGGTGGAATCCTTTTAAAAGGGTTTAGTTGTTAGGTGAAATAGCTGCATACACATTTTTTTTTAATGCAGAGACACTCTTTTTTGAGCAAAGTGGAGATTGGAACCCAAGTCTAACTCATCTGTTAGAAAACTCAACACTCCCCTAGGAATTTTATAGTCTCAGGTCTCTGATGAGAAATGTTTGATAATCATTATCATAGAGCAATCCTGAGGTAAAAATGATAATAGTAATAAAATTCTTTCCAACAGAGTTAGGATAAATGACCTGGAAATTAGACTAAGTCATTTTTCCACTCCCTTCCTGCATGTAAGTATCATGTTTCAGAATGCACACAAAGACCCAGGAATATAAGATATTCTCTGAAAAATAATTTTGGGTGTACTGTGAAAGATAAAACAGAGATGATGGGACCTTGTACATCTGTAGATAACTATTTCCTTACTAACTTCAGAAAACCATTTCAAACTTCCCAGAAACCATCAGCATTGTTAGCTCATGCTGAGCTTTAAGAAAGTGACTAAATCTCTCCTAAATGGGAGCCAGTCCAGTTGCCATTTTCTGCCTTTCAGCTGGAGTCAGGTTCATACAACTTGAAAGTCTTACAAGGACTTTTATAGGATACTGTTTCCTCTACTAACCCTTTTTTCTTTTTTTATTTTTTCTTTTCTTTATTTTTTTTTTCCCTTTAAGGCTAGTTAACTAGACATTTGAGCAGATACAAAACCCTCTTTTAGCAGCCATTGATTCTTTGGATTATACCGGTTACGTATGTTTGTTATATATTTACCTAGACAGCCACTGTATTCTGAGCAGCTGCCATACCCACATCGTTCCCTGTTGATAGCTACTCTCTAGAGTTTTTTATGAGTCTGCAGTTGACTTGGTTAGACTATATACCTGATGGCATATATGCCAAAGGACAAAGTTTGTTTTTCAAAACCTAAAGAACTCAGTGATTTTTCTGGATAGGCATGTATAGGAACATATAGAAAGTTATCCTACTGAGGACAAATAATTACCCATTCCAAGTGCAGATACCAGTAGAATATAGGTGAACAGGGGTGCAGCCTTTAGGATCCTGCTCTGACTGAGCCACGCTCCAAAGAAAGGAAGACTCTTCTTTAAGACATGCTAGAATCTGAGGGAGAATTATTGATAGGATGGGGACCTCATATCTGAGCAGCATTTGGGGGAGACAGTTATCAGGTTTCAGTTCTTATAGCAAGTCTATAAGCTGGCATTTCAAAAAAAATAATTCAATTAGCTTTAAACCAGCCAAACAATTGGGGAATTCTACTAAGTTTCCAAATAATAAACTTTCTTAAAAGGTAAGATGATCATATTCAAATAAACTTGTCTCATTTGTATTCGAGTAAGACAACTGAAGAGGGCAAAGAGAGGGCAAATACCAACCTCCTGATGGAGAGAGATAACAAGACTTTATGACCTCAGAACTAAACAGTGCAAGTTTTTAATGCCTCTTTTCTTTTCTTAAGAGATTTTACCATTGACCCTCATTAAGCTCTCCACAGGCTTACTTAGGGATATTTTAGCAAATGGAAGAAAAAAACCTTATCAGTTCTTTCTATAAATCCTGGTAATTGTATTTTTCACAGGCATATTTTCTATGCTCCTAAGAACTTGATGGCAACATAGAATTAGTCTTAATTGCAGAGGCTAAAAGACAGACACAAGGTATCCAGGAAAATGTGCAAATTTGCAAACATGCTAGAAATATCAATATGTTAAAAATGATAGAAGGAACATACATACTTGAGACTCAGAGAAACAAAGAGTTTTACACTGCATTTGGGAAGGGTTTAGCTTGACCCAATGTCCTGGTGAGCTGAGGAAGCAGCATCTGTGGTGATGTTTCTACAAACCATATGAACATTTTAATGACTTAGTTCTTTTTTTGAATGAATGGAACTCCACATAAGAGTCCAAGTAAGATAAGGTCACTTCCTGTTAACTCATCAATACAGTTAAGAGATGTCTCACAGATAAGAAAACCAAATACCCACACTTCCCAACTCCCAGTGCAGTACTTTTTCCCCTACACCTATCCAGAAGTCCCTTTGCCTTTTGCACGCTTGTGATCCTGAGACCTTTCTCCTGCTATTCACTTAATTGCCAAGAACTCAATAGTTAATACAGGCCTTAAAAATGGAAATCGTATTTTAAAAATATCAGGGAAATTTTTTTTTCTTCTCATTAATAAATCACAGTGCTCCCTGCCCCTCTCTTTTTCTTTCTCATCTAGTATTTATGGAAGGGGGAAAGGGAGAACTACTTTTCTTTGAAGAAAAGGATTTTTCCTTTTAAGAACGTGGCATCAAATGGGGAGGTAGCTATTGAAAGCTTGCTATCTGGAGTGACTCAACTGACACACTTCACTGTCCACTGGCAGAGATTTTCATTTTATTTTGCTTTCCTGGCCTGAGAGCCCTGTACTGAGTGACTGTTATTTGTATATATTACAGTAAGTGTGACATTCTGTCTCCACAGGTTACGGCATTATGACCGACGGTTACACAACATACATCAATGCCTCAACGTGTACAGTCAGCTTTCAACCCACCAACCCTCCAATTATATTTGACCTTCCAAACCCACAGGGTTCCTGAAGCTCCAAACACCAGATTGGAAATGTGATCGAAGGTCTAGAAACTGCCATTTTTCTAATTATAAACTTACATTCTCCCGTACTCATTAATTTCTAAATCCTGTGAGTTTTTTTATTTGGTTGTGGGGTATTTTTGTTTTGTTTTGTTTTGTTTTGGTTTGGTTTGGTTTGGTTTTTTTTTAATTGCTGGAACAAAATGACACTAGAGGCTGTGCTTCTTTATTTATTTTTTAAATGGAGCACCCATTTGAAATCAAAGAAGCACTGTGAATTTATAAAAAAAAAAGAAAATAACTTCTGTTTTTGTCAAAGGCCACGCCATTGTAAATTGTTAGTGTTTGCCAAAGGACAGCCAAGCTTTCTTTTTGAATGGTGATGAAAATCTTATTTTAATATGCTTTAAGCTGGAAGGAAAAAATTATAATGAAACAGGCAGGCAGTGTTTTAAAAAAACCACCCAGATTTGCACAACTATTTGAATATTATTTTAAGTGTTTTATTTTATTTTATTTTTGATACTCTGTTAGTATTGTTTTTTTCTTGGTAATGCTTCTTTTGTGTTGATGTGGTCTGGATTTATAGCAACCTACTCAATGAAAGTGGGTATGGAAAAGACTTCTCTTCACTCTCATGTTAAAGAAAGCTTTTCCTAGGGAAGAAGATAACTCTCATTTTTAAAGGATGGCTTAGCTTAGTGAGATCCATAGTGTGTCATATGAAGTCTCATTGTTTATTTGTATCTTTTAAATTATTTTAGCTTTAAAAATATGGAAATGGAATCTGTCAAAAACAGGTATTTCATGCCATTTTTTTTAAAAAGAAAGAACATGCAGACTCCTTTTCAATATGGTTTATATATATAAATATTTTTGTGTATTATGACTAAGTTAGGAGTGTGATATTGCCAAGGACAGTACAACTGCAAAGGGATGCTTTATAACAGGGCATCAGAAGTTCAAAGGAGCTGCCACAGTTTCTAAGAACTCAAGGTCTCAAAGAACTTGAGTTAAACCTAGGTGCAGTTACCGGCTTGTATAGACTTAAATGAATGCAATGTGAGCTAACTAAAATAAGGCTTAGTTGTCCTTTATATTTAAATACCCTGAACTGTCTTCTTACTTCCTCCCCCCCCCCCATTTTGCACTGTGTGTCGATGCAATCTTCGCTAGCACAAAATATTGTCGCTAATAGTCATTTCTGTTTTCCCATTGTAAATGCTGTTGAGCTTTATTCTATTTTATGTTATCTTGTTAATGGAATTTAGGAAAGCAGTTGTTTCTTTAAATTTATTGTGATATTCTATATCTAGCGGCCTTTATATGCAAATAAAATTGCAGGATTTTTAATTTTGTGCTGTTTGGGAAGATTGGTGGATAGGGTGGGAAGATGGCTTTCATCCTGGAGAAAGACTTTTATGTGGAACATGGTATTCTATCAGGAGAATCAGAATAATGACTTTTTCTTATTTCTAATACGTTTCTACTGCCCACCATTCATGGACTGGCAAGTAGGTCAATAAGGCACTCACTGTCCCTTTTCTTTCCATTATACTGTCGTCTCTCACTGTTGATTTTAGCAGGTCTCTGGCTATTGTAATTTTTACAGGACAAAATGATGGGGCAATGGAGGCTGGAGATGTTATTGTGGACATACGTGTGGTATTCAGAAGAACCACTAAGTTATAGAGTGACCACTACATTTTTTCCCCCAAACACAGTTCCCAATCTCTTTCTTGCTACTTTTTAAATGATGTCCACTACTAAAGAAATGCAATGGCAGCTACCAACCAGCACATAGTGAAGAAGGCAAATCCAAGTTCTGGTTTTATTTGTCTGTTTTTGTTTGTTTGTTTGGGGGGGGTATAAGGAGCTGTTTGGTTTTTGTTGTTGTTGTTTGTTCTCTGAAAGAACCATCAAAGGATAGCATGGTCTTGGATCTTCAGTGTACTCCAAAATCTATCTTCCTATGCCCATTGGACTATATTTAGACACATCTTTCTTTCCTCCTACCCACTGTGGAGTCTTTGAATTCATTCCCAAAATTAATTATTGATTTCAGTACTAACAAGGTGAGAAAATATCCTTAACCAGGGAGTCGGGCGGTAGTGCAGTGGGTTAAACACACATGGCATGAAGCGCAAAGACCGGCGTAAGTATCCAGGTTCCAACCCCCGGCTCGCCACCTGCAGGAGAGTCACTTCACAAGCGGTGAAGCAGGTCTGTAGGTGTCTATCTTTCTCTCCCCCTCTCTGTCTTCCCCTCCTCTCTCCATTTCTCTCTGTCCTATTCAACAGTGATGACAACAGCAATAATAACTACAACAATAAAAAACAAGGGCAACAAAAGGGAAAATTAAAAAAAAAAAAAAGAAAGAAAGAAAATATCCTAAACCAGAACTTCAGCTCAAGCAGACATAAAATTATCTTGGGTCTTTGTGACTATTGCTACTTATTGAGTGTCTCCAGTGTCACTCAAAGACTGCAGTAGAACATCACAGAGCAGAATGCTCCACCTCCCCCAACTGAATGTGGGTCATGACCATAGTTGATTAAAAAAAGAAAAAGGAAGAAAAGAAGGAAGGAAGGCAGAAGAAACACAGTAAGAAGTGAAAAGCCCGCTTCCACTTGCAATATCCGTAGAAGAGGGTGTTTTAAGCCCCTTGCAAGAGAAATGGAGTATGGAATGGAATGGAAACATCATCTGCTTACTGTATTGGGAGCCAGACTCCAACTTTCCAGAGACAAGGTGAATGATCATGATGACAAGTGTGCATGCACAGCCCTTGAGAGCATGTCTGGACAAAAGCTAATTAAGATAAGCATTTACTAAAATTGTATTCCATTGTATGGGGGCAGGAAGCCATCCAGCCTTCCAGATCTGTGGGGTAGACTGGCTCTTGGACAGAGTTTCATTCAGCCAGTTCAGGTTGGTAATTCTAGATGAATAAACTGCTAGGGTGGGAACAGAACAGTTGGGCAAGGATTGCCACAGAAAGGCCTAAAGCTTTGTCTTCTTAGCCTTAGCTCATTGAAACATTTGACATAGCTCTTACAAACTAGGTACTTTCTTTTCTTCTCTTTTTCTTTTTTTATTTATAAAAAGGAAACACTGAAAAAACCACAGGATAAGAGGGGTACAACTTCACACAGTTCCCACCACCAGATTTCTGTATCCCATCCCCCCTTGATAGCTTTTCTGTTATTTAACCCTCTGTGAGTATGGACCCAAGGTCATTGTAGGATGCAGAAGGTGGAAGGTCTGGCTTCTGTAATTGCCTCCCCGCTGAACATGGGCATTGACAGGTGGATCCATACTCCCAGCCTGCCTTTCTCTTTCCCTGGTGGAGCAAGGTTCTGGGGAATCGGAGCTCCAGGACACATTGGTGGGGTTGTCTGTCCAGGGAAGTCTGGTTGGCATCATGCTAGCATCTGGAACCTGGTGGCTGAAAAGAGTTAACATATAAAGCCAAGCAAATAGTTAACTAATCATGAACCTAAAGGCTGGAATAGTGCAGATGAAGAGTTGGGGGGTCCATTTTGTAGACAGCTAGTAAGCATATTTTAGTTATATTCCAAAGGGTCTGTGGCTACACTAATCCCCCGCCCCCAGCCTGAAATCTTATATGCAGGTGGATCCAAGTTATTGTCTGGGGAGATAATTTCATGGATGGAAAAAGGACCAGAAAGCTGGATCAGGGAAGAGAGTAGCTCAAAAATATGGGAAAGGTGTACAAATATTGTTGCTCTAAAACCCACTGATTTGATGTTATCTGGGGCCCATATGTGACCTCTGCATCCCTGTAGATCTGAGATCACATTCTGTGGTCATGAGTAGGAACCTGGGAGAAGACTCAAATAAATAGAATTGTGAACAATAGAGGAGATATCACAACTGACATCACAGAAATCCAGATACTATGCGAAACTTCTGTGAGGAACTGTACGCCACCAAGCTAGAGAATCTGGGAGAAATGGAAGCATTCCTAGAAATATATGCCCTTCCAAAACTGAACCAAGAAGAACTACAAAACCTAAATGCACCAATCACAGACAAAAAAAAACAGTTATTAAGAATCTTCCCAACTACAAAAGTCCTGGACCGGATGGCTTTATAAATGAGTTCTACAAAACCTTCAAGAAACAGTTAATGCCTATATGTCTAAAGTTCTTCCACAAGATGAAAGAAATAGGAACACTCCCTTCCACCTTCTATGAAGCCAACATCACCCTGATACCAAAAGCAGATAGGGACACAACAAAAAAAGGAAAACTACAGACCAATATCTCTGATGAACATAGATATCAAAATATTAAACAAGATCCTGGCCAACCGGATGCAGCAGTATATCAAAAAGATTGTTCATCGCGACCAAGTGGGATTTATCCCAGGAATGCAAGGCTGGTTTAACATACTGTAAGTCAATCAATATCATTCACCACATTAATAAAACCAAAACCAAAAAACACATGGTTATCTCAATAGATGCAGAGAAAGCCTTTGACAAAATCCAACACCCATTCATGCACAAAACACTACAAAAAATGGGAGTAGACAAGAAATTCCTCAAGATAGTGGAGTCCACATATAGCAAACCTAAAGCCAACATACTAAACGGACAGAAGCTGAAAGCATTCCCCCTCAGATCAGGGACTACACAGGGCTGTCCACTATCACCATTACTCTTCAACATAGTATTGGAAGTTCTTGCCATAGCAGTCAGGCAAGAGAAAGAAATCAAAGGAATACAGGTTGGAAGGGGGAGAAGTCAAGCTCTCACTATTGCCAGATAACATGATAGTATACATAGAAAAACCTAAGAAATCCAGTAGAAAACTACTAGAAGTTATTAGCAATATAGCAAGTTGTCAGACTACAAAATCAGTGTAAAAATGAGTGACATTTCTTTATGCAAACACTAAATCTGAAGAAGAGGACATCCAGAAATCACTCCCATTCACTGTTGCAGCAAAATCAATAAAATACCTAGAAATAAATGAACTGGGTACTTTCTATCCTTACATCACCAGCAAGCTGCTGAGAATCCTGGGAGAAATCACATAAAAATTGACTTTTTTTTTTGGTAGGAAACTAAGGCTTTAGAAGTTTGACTACTTTCCCCAGGAAAATGGAAGGTTCAAAACCAAGTCTGTTTGATTCTCCAGCCTATGCCCTTTTCACTACCCTGCCTTTGGACCAGGAAAGTTGTCACTTTCCAAGAGCTGACAAAAAAAAAAAAAAACAACCCTGGTGGACCTTCATTATTTCCTGTCTCTTATAGAGGAGGCTGCTGGAATTCCTTGATACCTGGTTTTATGATAACATCAAGTTGTCATCTCTGCTCATTACTGTTGGCACAGTGTGGTGGGTGAGAACCTGAACCTAGAGCGAGCGAGGCTGAATGCTAGACTAGCACTCATGCGTTTAACATGCGGTAATCTCTATACAGTAACGTGATGATGCTGACGTTGAAAGGCTTGCGTGCGTGAGCTAACATTTGGGGATCACTGCCAGGCACCTAGTAAGTGACATATATGTGTTTGATCAATAAAGTCATTGAGTCTGCCTTTGCATTCTCTAGACAAGATGTCCTTGACTCATTCTCCCAAGCATAATTTCCAGGGATGTGAACATCTGCCTTCCTTGGAAACTAATAAACCTCTTCTTATGAACATGAAGAGACCCAAGGGCATTCTTTAGAGGCAGATAAAGGAGTCTGGCTTTTTGAAAAGTTTGGGTGTCTTTTTTGCAAAACCCCTTCTAATCTCAGAATAGGAAAGAATCTGCTCATTCAAGTTGCTAATGGCCCCCATGGATCTCACAGCATCTCTTTCCCCTTGAAGTTTTTACATCCCATGTCACCATTTTCTAGCTCAATTAGTGGATTTCTTGGTAATTCTCTTCCAATCCCCTTGTGTGCTATAATGATGGGGCGGGAAGGGCTGAAATCCCCCTTAGAGACAGGTCTCTGTTATTCTGACAGGTGGCTAGTATTAAGCCTGCCTTTATCTCCATCACTTAAGTAAATAAATACTGTGACCTAGGTCTTAAGTAGGAAGAAACAGAAGCTGGGAGGATTTGGGATTTGTCAATTGCAGATGAAACACTTGCTGTGCCCAGAGTAACACTCACTCCCTGTCCCAGCAAAGATGAATTGCTTCAGCATTATTGACATCTATTTATTGTTCTGGTTTTCCCGTGTCCTTTCATGCCCTTCCATACACTTTTCTAACTGTTTAAGATAATTTTTTGTTGAATTATTTAGCCAATGCAAATTAAGTTCTGCTTTGTTCTTAAGAAACAGGCAGGGAGTCGGGCCGTAGTGCAAAGGTGGCACAAAGTGCAAGGACCAGTGTAAGGATCCTAGTTCGAGCCCCTGGCTCTTCACCTGCAGGGGAGTTGATTAACAGGCAGTGAAGCAGGTCTGCAGGTGTCTTTCTCTCCCCTCTCTGTCTTCCCCTCCTCTCTCCATTTCTCTCTGCCCTATCTAACAACAACGACATCAATTACAACAACAACAATAATAACTACAACAATAATAAAAAACAACAAGGGCAACAAAAGGGAAAACAAATAAATATTAAAAACATTTAAAAAAGAAAAGAAAAGAAATAGGCCATGAGCTGAGGCACAGGGCAGGAGACACTAAGATGTGGGGAGGGTTCCACATAGCCTCAATGGGTAACTTAAGACTCCAGGCCCATTGCTAGATGTCAGCTTATTAGAACAAAACTTTTTTCTCTCCATAAAAATGTAATAAAATTTCTTGCCCCATACCTCCCCCCCCCCCCCGTGTGTGTGTGTGTGTGTGTGTGTGTGTGTGTGTGTGTATTTCTTCTTTCTCCAGAAAGGTCCAGAGATTGTCAGCAGCCATATCTCTGTGACTTGTTATTATTAACTAAATTATTTGAAAGAATCTTTATAACTGATCCCTGAGAGTTCCTATAAGGGTCTGCTTCCTTTCTCTTCAATCATTTCTCCTCACAGTAGCTCTGAGAAGTATCTACTTTCTCCTCCTACAATTGCAATGGGTACAGTGGTTCAATGATTTGGGCCTTTTTTGTCTGAGAAATCTGTCCACTCTCTGACATACATATTTATACCCAGTAGGAAAGATATTGATCCCAACCTTTGTAATGAGACAACTCCAGAATGCTTTTTATAAAATATCCCAGCTATATTATTCACTGTCAAGGTATCGAACATGCTACATTAACTTTTTTCTCTTCAGAGCCCATCATGGAAAATAGGAAACCCACCTCATCATCTGGAGCCATAGTCAGGGAATCCTTGGATTCCCACATAAATATAATGGGTTTAGACCGCTATTGGATCCCTCTCTCCACCACCACTGGTCACTTCCTTCAGGAACATCATCATAAGCCCTCTTGTGGGCCTTCCCAGGACCTTGCCTTTACCAGTAGCAATGGTAGGGACTGCCCCAGTCTCAAGGGAGGCTGGGTCATCCTGCCTTGCCACTCGAGGAAGACTGGTCCTGAAATGAGTGCAACCTTCCAGATATGACCATGAGCTGTGAATTCAGATCAATAGAGAGTTTACACAGGCTCTGGTGCTAAATATAAAGGTATATATGGGCCCTGGGTCAAGTGGATGGAGGTAATTAATTTTGTCCATAGAATTTTTCCAAGAATGGGAGCTGCTTTCTACCCTAATCTAACTTTCTAGCCCTTTCCTCTGCTCTGGCACCATTTTCTCAGACAAGGGTTTTATCCAACTTCATGCTAGCTATCAAACTCAAGTAAAAACTACCACAATCAGGGGCCTCTAGAAATATGCTTCGAATGGATTTTCTAGCTTTCTTCCAACCTAAAATCAGTACTCTCATCTACTCTGTTCCTACCATTTGGTTCCTGTTCATTAATCATTTTGTCTCAATTTATGTCCTGCCACCTTCCAAACACCAAGTTGCAGATGCTACCATGACTCCATCCTGACTTCTCTGGGCAGATGACCTCACCAGAGTGTCCTGGGACCTCACCTCACCAGAGTCCTACTCCATTATGGAAAAGGTAGAAACAGATTAGGGGTATGGATTGACCTGCCAATACCCATGTCCAGTGGAGAAGCAATTACAGAAGCCAGAACTCCTACCTTCTGCACCTCAAAACAATTTTGATCCATATTCCCAGCAGGGAAGAAGTAATAGGAGGAAGAGGATAAGAGGACTGAACTCCAGCTCCAACAGGAGCTGGAGAGAGGAGGAAAAAGGGAGGGACATTTGGATGTAGTAATGGTGTCATGAGTGGCTTGGGGGGGGGGAACAGAGGACTAGACCTGGAAGAAAAAGAAGGCAATGGTGTATAAATATATACAGATAGTTGATATAGAGATGACAGTTAACCCAAATCTGCAAACTTTAGGAGAATTGAGGTGGCTTGCAATGGAGGGACTGGGGATTAAGAACTCTGGTGGTGGGAATAGTGTGAAATTATCCCTCTGTTGACAAGAAATTTTGGAAATCAATATGAAGTCATTAATAGAATTTTTAAAAAGAAATTAGGGATAATAACCGACCTTAAATTTGTTAGGTTTGTTAGGTTGCCATCAATAGGGTAAGTGGTCTAGTGAGCTATTATAACAAGGACAACACTTTATTATTGTCATTCATAGTTTCTTAAGTGAATAAGAGACATTTAGCTTATTTTTCTGTTAGAGTTCATCATAAGAGAAAGCAGTTTCCTTGAACTGGATTGAGTCAGAGTAAGGACAAACCCAAACTATACATAAACTGAGCTCTTTAAATTTCTGTCTCTCTTTGAACTACCTGACATTTGTGGTGCTTTTTTCTGACCCCCTTGTCATTTCCTTCCTGAATTAGGCATGCCTTACAAGACAAAAAATCTTGAGGTAAAAGAGCTTTCATATCCGAGAACATCTATATCTTGAGTAATGGTAAGAGTGAGAAATGTATTTCCATTAGAGAACATGGCCACAGCAGTACTAAAAGCACTAGTAGACTAAACACATGAAAGCAGAGAGCCTGTTCCCATCAATCAGCCTTAATTTTTATGAAGCCACAGTTACCATGAGGTGCATCCAAATGCTCTCAGAGCCTTTTCATCAAGGGACAAGGTCTGTGATTTTGTAGCCCATTTTTGCTTTGACCTTAGTGGATGACCTTGGGAATAGGTTGAATTTTTCTGTCAAGGTTCCAAAAATAGCAATGGCATCAAACCTATCTGCTCCATGCTTGGACTCACCAAAATGTCCTTGTATTTATAAGTTGTAATACACAGCTACTGCCTAATCTTGCAAGGCATTCATATTTCCTGGAAGTTCTCTCGTGAATCCCTCTGCCTATACCCACCCAGAACACTCCCTTTGGGTGCTCCACATTAACTGCCACCTGCATCACATCCTAATTGGTTCTTATCTGTTTGCTAGCTCCCTGAGGTCATTGACCAGGTCTTTGTCTCTGCAGTCCAGTATCCAGACCAGAAACTGCTTTCTTAATGAATTAGCCAATGACTGACTGATAATGACCAGGTATATCAGTAATCTGATAGAATCAACAAATATTTACAAACACCATATGCCAAATATTTACAAATACCATACTGAATAGCCTTTATTTTTAAGACATGTTTGGTTTAAAGGAAGGAACTACAAGTTGGGGGGAGGGCATGGAACAATAAGATATTGGCGTATGAAGTTAGATATCACTAAAGGATTTAAGTAATAGTTCCAAGTAGCACTAAAGAAATACTGAAGTCTGTGATACACAAGTTTCTCCAGTTAGAGCAGTAACCATCATTATGGGGGTGAAGGGGGCGGAGGGTTGAGTTGGGAGTGTATGTGTCAGAGAGGCAGATAACCCAGGAAAGGGAGCCTGCAGGGTGATGACCATGTCAATTCAATGCAGCTTCATTTCTGGAGAAGAAAATCCTGTCTAGCCAGCGGCAGTTCCAAGTGTGTCATGTAGTTGGTTGGTTTTCTTAATTTACTCTATGAAATGCTTTTCTCTAATGGCATGCCATTGACGAAATGCACCATAATGTCTTCATTCATCACCTCCAAATGCTTTTTGCATGCATCAGTTGTTGACTTGTTTTCTCCTATTCAGCACATAAATAAGAGGAATGATTTATCCAAAGTCACCATTATTCTTATGTGGAATCTGAAATAACTCTCTAGAGAAATACTGCCCAAGGATATGCCTCCTTATGCTCCTCTGAACTTGTACCGCAAGGTAACTTTGACCTGATTTGCGCTGTAGACTCCACACCAGTCTTTCTTGGTCCAGTATTTGTTAAGGTATGTAATTCTCAAATGGTATGTCTACCTGTGAATGTGACCATGAAGGCACTATGGGCTGTGAACCTGGAGCCCTGGCCATTGCTCCTGTGAGTGAGTATTTGAACAAGCAATGAAACTGCCTCTATGAACTCTTGAATTCACACTCAACGGAAAGTAAAGGGATGTTACATATAAATGAAGTTCCTTTTCTTTTTCTTTCCAACTTGTCCCACTTCCATCTCTTCATCTCTCCATGTCAGAATTACCTACACCCTACACCCTCAGAGTAAATCAGAAATGGAAGACAAATCATAGCATCAAGGTAATTTTCGTCTGCTTAAGTCTCCTTGAAAGAATGGAGAGTATGTTTCTCTTAAGTAAGATCTGGTATTGACTCAAACACTAAGGGGCCACTCCACTAAGTTTTTGCCTTAATCTTCATGATTAATGAAGATAAAAGGTTAGAAGTATAATAATACAGGAATCCTGGTGCATTAAGCATAGTATTATGAAACAACACTGTCTGTAGCTCTCATAAATGTGGCAAGATTTCAAATACCAAGCTTGGTTTCTTAGTCCTTATTTAAAAAAAAAAAAGAAAAATATAAGTATTTCTCTTGTGTCTGGGGTGATAAGTCAGCAGGTAAAGTACCAGGCTTACCTGTGTGAGCTCCTGTGTTCCTTTCTCACCTCCTCATATGCTGGTGAGGGGCTCTGGCCTTTTTTCTCTGTTGAAATACATGAATATTTAAAAGGATGACTCACTTGACATATAAAACATGTCTTGCCATGTGTGTGCAGCCCAGGTTCCAGCCCTGTTACACACGAGATATGCCATTGCAATGGGGAAAGTTCTGGTGTAATAGTGTCTCCCCACCCACCTGTCTGTCTCTGTCTGGGTAAGAAAAAAGCAGCAGCCCTTGATCAGTGGAACCATTCATGTGCAAGGATTATGTTCCGCACAAGAAGGAAGGGAGGAAAGAAAAAAAAATTTCAGAGGTGCATAACTGGTAAAAACAAGCAAGCAGGGAGTTCGGCAGTAGCGCAGCAGGTTAAGCACACTTGGCGCAAAGCACAAGGACATGCGTTTAGGATCCCAGTTCGAGCCCCCTCTCCCCACCTGCAGGGGAGTCACTTCACAAGCGGTGAAGCAGGTCTGCAGGTATCTATCTTTCTCTCCCCCCTCTGTCTTCCCCTCCTCTCTCCATTTCTCTCTGTCCTATCCAACAACAATGACACTAATAACAACAACAATAATAACTACAATAAAACAAGGGCAACAAAAGGGAATAAATAAAAATAAATAAATTTTTTTTAAAAACCAAGCAAGCAAACAAAAACAGATGGTGGTGCACCAGGTTAAGTACACATAGTATGAAGCTCAAGGACCTACGCAAGGATTCCCTGATTCCCCACCTGCAGAGGGATTACTTCACAAGCAGTGAAGCTGGTATGCAGGTGTTAATCTTTCTCTCTCCCTCTCTCTCCTCCTCTCTCAATTTCTCTCTGTCCTATGCAATAAAAATGGAAAAACTGTCCTCCAGGAGCAGTGAATAATGCTGGCACTGAGCCCCAGCAATAACCCTGGAGATAGATAGATTGATTGACTGATTGATTGATTTTTCATTTTAACAGAGAAAAACTATTGAAGATGATTTTGTGAAAGTAAGTAGGGCCAAGAAAATAGCTCATCTGAGAGGATGTGTACTTCGCCAGGTGCACAGCCTAGTTCTCCCCAGCACTGGGGAGCTTGGATGCTGTGATGTCTCTCCTTCTTTCCCTCAGTCTCTCTATCTTCATTTCTGTCTTTAAAAGTTGACCCAGAGTAGTGAAGCCTGCAGTGACAACAAAAAATAAAGATAAGTAATTGTCATTAACGTTCGGGGCTCCAGCAGGCCGGGCTAGCTTCGCGGCGGTAGACAGAGATGACCAGAGACACACGGCTGGGCAGAGAAGCTTTATTCACGAGCGGGCAAACATGCGCTCCTGTCTTTCTGCTCTGGCGGCAGAGAGAGACCCTTAAACTAATCACCACACAGATCTGTCCCGCCTCTCCTCCTCACCCGGCCGCACCAAGCACTCTGGCACTCTGTAGGGGTTCCGGGGGTGGGGAGAAGGGCGCCCACGAAACTAGCAAGGGCCAAGCCAATTCTCCTGGCTGGGGGAGAGCGAGACCAAACCAATATGAAACATACCAACAATTCCTCCTTTTCTTTTTAGATGAATGACCACAGTATCAGGGGTGTGGGGTGAACAGAAACCTATATCGTACAGGCATTTTCAAAAAAGAAACTGGCACAAATATGGAGGACCATGTAAGACAAGAACCAGTGTGCTGCCAAGGGAAGGCCTGAGGGGGACCTTTTTTGCCTCTGGGGGGCATTACTTGCCTCGACGGGCATTTTTTTTTCTCTGTGGGCATTACCCAGCACAATCAGAAATGGAGCATGTGAGAGAGTATTTCATGAGATTTTTTTTCTCTTTTAAATAGAGACAGAGGGAGGAGACAGAGACCACAGCACCAAAGCATCCTTCCTCTAAGTGCAGTGTGGGCTAGGCTTGAATCTGAGTCATGCACATGCATTATTATACGATCCCAAACAGCCAGGCTCTTTTCACAGTGCTAGATGGAATAAAGACTCGTCACCCTACCTGTGCTGGATTAGCACAGTCAACGGCCAAGCCTTTCCCACTATGAGACAAGTTCTCAAGATCTTCCCGCACAGTCATCACTGCCCAGCTATCATCCACATTGGTCTCCAGCTCCCACTGATTCTGTGCTCGGAGAAACTAAGATGGAACTTTCAGAGAGCAAACTGGCGTCTGTTCAGTGATCTTACCAACAAATCTATTCCTGCAATTCCAATTAACTCTATCCGCTCTGAAGATTTCTACAGGCGCTTCCGCCAAGCCATCTTCAAAGCAGCTTCCCAAGCCATTCCTTGTGGGAGACGTGCTAACTATACGCCTTGTCTTGATGCTGAATGTGAGCAACTACTAAAGCAGTATGATGAGTCGGGCGACCCAGATGTGGCTGACCATCTCATTGCCTCCCTGGATGCAACACGCCAAGCCTGCTGGCAACAACTCACGGAAAGTCTGAACTTCACCCACTCAAGCAGGAAGGCCTGGAAGCTTCTTCACAGACTGGGTGCCGGTAGCCAACCCCCTCCCATCTCCCATCCTCCCGTATCTCCAAACTCAGTGGCCAGTCACCTAACTCAAGTTGGACGTGCTAAGATCGACCCAGTCTGGAAAAGAGAAATTTCCCATGAGTGGTCATCCCACTTCTGGTTATCTTGTCCATCTCCAAAACTCTCTCCCTTTACACTGTCTGAACTGGAAGACACTTTGAAGAGGGTTAAACCGGGAACAGCTGCTGGCTATGATAACATCACCCCAGAACTCATTCTTAACCTGGGTCCCGTGGCAAAGAAGTGGCTCGCTTCATTCCTGTCCCACATCTTGGAATCTGAGTCTATGCCCAAAGTTTGGCGTCGCGCGAAGATTATAGCGGTTTTGAAACCAAAGAAAGACCCAACACTGGCTGCCAGCTATAGACCTATTTCTCTCCTCTCCGTGTGTTACAAACTCCTCGAGAGGCTGCTTCTGTCACATATTTCTCATTTTACAGAGAAATTCCTATCACCCGCCCAAGCTGGTTTCCGCCCAGGAAGATCTACCTACGAACAAGCCCTGGCCCTCTCAACTTACATTGAGAATGGATTCCAGAAGAATTTAAAGACGGGTGCTGTCTTTGTTGATCTCACAGCAGCCTATGACATGGTTTGGCACCTAGTCAAGATCTCAAGATGTCTGCCTCCATGGGTGGCCAACACTATATCGTTTCTTCTCCAAAACAGAAGATTCCGGGTGCATCTGGGTGACAAGTCTAGCAGATGGAGACTTGTCTCAAGTGACCTCCCCCAGGGCTCTGTTCTGGCTCCTACGCTATTCAATATTTACATCAATGACCTCCCAGAAACTTCTTCAAGGAAGTTCATCTACACAGATGACATCTGCTGTGCAACTCAGGTATCCAAGTTCGACATCCTCGAGGAAACACTCACGAAAGACATGTCTCTGATATCTGATTACTGTAAAAAATGGAGACTAATCCCTAGCACTGCAAAAACGGTATCATCTGTTTTCCATCTACACCATGCCTTGGCCTCACGTGAGCTTAATGTGCAGCTTGGCAATACGAGAATCCGGCATGAAGCCCAGCCAGTCTATCTTGGCGTTACTCTCGATCGCACTCTGTCATTTCACGAACATCTCATAAAAACTGCAGCAAAGGTGGGCGCAAGGAATAACATCATTGCAAGACTGGCCAACTCCTCATGGGGGGCGAGTGCTTCCACACTGCAATCATCATCTCTGGCATTATGCTATTCCACTGCAGAATACTGTGCCCCAGTATGGTTCCATAGCCCCCATGTCCACTTGGTTGATTCCAAATTATATTCCTCCATGAGGATAATTTCTGGAACCATCCATTCCACCCCGGTTCCATGGCTGCCAGTTCTTAGCAACATCGCCCTGCCAGATATTCGTCGGGATGCGGCATCATCTAAGTTCATTTCCCACGTCTATGGTAGACCGGACCTGCCAATATACGTGGATATCTTCGCCCACCCTGTCCAACGCTTGACGTCTCATCACCCAATCTGGTCCCCTACGCCTACACTGAACTTCTCTGTTCCAGACTCTTGGAAACAGAGTTGGCAGTCAGCTGAGGTAAAGAACAAACACCTCATCACAGACCCCTGCTAGCATCAATCCGGCTTTGACCTAGCACGTTATGTTTGGGCCCTCCTCAATAGGTATCGAACAGGCCATGGCCGGTGTGCCACTATGTTCCATCGCTGGGGAGCCAGAGACGACCTGAACTGCCCCTGCGGCTACAGACAGACTATGACCCACATAGTCAACGACTGCCACCTCTCCAGATTCAAAGGAGCTCTCGAAACTTAACATCAGGCTCAACCTGATGCTGTTGACTGGCTATGGAAGAAGGGCAAACGCTAGAAGAAGAAGATGCACATGCAAAAAAGCAACAAACTACCCAAGTGAGCTATTGTGCCAGGCTAAGGATGTGACATTTAAAGCAGACTTCCCCCCAAATAAAGTATTTATCTACGGTGGAAGTGACAATATGCAAGTTATTCCAGCTATACTTGTGGTTTCAACTGTATTCCATTTATTGATGAGAATATTTATATCCAAGTCAGTGGTGATTTGGTTACTGGTATTATTTGCAGTGACTAGCTTTACTGGGATGCTGAGAACATCACCTGTTTGTTGTTGTTGCTGTTATTTTTGTTTTGTTTTGTTTTTTAAGCTCAAAGTTACATAAAGAACCCCTTTAACACCACCACTTTGGACCAATGTCAAAGGCAATTCAGTAGAGGTTTTCTCCCTTCATAGTCCTCCATATAATTATGGCTGACTTAGAAGCATTCTGGAAGATGGTAAATATCAGCCACTTTCCCCCTTTAACTGTGGTTCATTTTGTCTGAAAGTTTTGTAAAGTTACAGTTGTCATTCTACAGCTGAGTCCATGTATATAGCTACTAATCACCCAAAGTGAAAGAAACTGTTTTAGTCCTATTTCTAGAAAAGAAGTTTGGATACAAGTTAACAACACCCACTGATTATTCTAAGTGTTTTAGTGGAACTGAGTTAATATTTGGTTGTCATCCAGGGTGCAAACATGTACCTCTGTAGCCATTCAGCAGTAGTTATATTTATCAAGTGGCCATGCTATATCAGGAATTCCATTTAGTGTAAGAGTTGGTCAGAGTTAGACTAGAGAGGCTCCAAAGTCTTTTTCAAGAGTGTGAATCACAACTGGACTAGATTAAGAGTATTTTCCTCTAAATAACTTATAAGAACATCAGTGGACCTGCCCCTTTATCTCCACCTGTACTATAAAACCTAACCTTATCTTTCTTTCTATCTCTATTTTCTTTCAATCTTTTTTTCTATCTCTATTTCTATCTCCCCCTCCTCTCTCAATTTCTTTCTGTCCTATCTAATAAAAAATTAGAAAGAAAAAACAAAGGAGGAAATGGCCACTGGAGGCAGTACTGGGCCCCAGTGATAACCCTGATGGCAATGAAATTTTTTTTAAAAAATGGATAAATGAATGTGAATACAAAGTAATTGGCCTTTATACAGTATAGTTAGGAATCTACATCTATAAGTCAGAGATGTCTGGCTAATGTTAAATCTCAGAAATTAAAGTTTAGACCTTTTAAACACTGACTACTTGGAGTATACATGCTCAAACTGGCTACAGGGGGTAATTAGGGGGTGCATGATTGTTATGCATGAAGACTTATATGGGGCCAGTCAGTGGTGCATTTGGTTGGACACACATGTTATAATCAATGCACAGGGACCAGGGTCCAAGCCCCCAGCACCCATCTGTAGGGTGGGTGGGGGGTGATTTGTGAGCAGTGAAGGAGTGCTACAGATCTCTCTCTTTCTCCCCCACTCTCCTCTTTATTTCTTTCTGTCACTATCCAATTGAAAAAATAAAAGGCCAATGAATACACTCTCTATCCCTTAAGGATTCAGAACTTCTTGGGTCAATATTAACATTGACCTCTACAAAGTGATGTTGAAATAGACATTCGGCTAATAATGGAATATGCTTCCTATAGACCAGCACCTTGACTACTTAGCACCTCTCAGACAGTTCCTGAAATGTCCTACAATTTGATGTCTCCATTCAAAATCAGGAAGAGGGGGGTGGGATTCTCCACTTACTGTTTCTCTAATTAGAGAATTTTCTATAAACTCAAGATACTAAGTAAGTTGCTATGACAATGAGTTTCAGGACTTTTGTTTGATCACAGTAATAGAATTCTACCATATCTGGATAACATGTAAAGATTTATCGTAGACATAGACAGATATCTATTTAATGTATACTAATTTTTTTTCTTCAAATATTTTACTGTGGCCATATATCAATTGCACACTGCTATTTTTATGTACACTTTTTTAAAAGCATGCTTATTCAAAAGTTTCTCAATTTTAAATTAACAGTAAGTACCTTAATTTTCATCACTAAAGCCTCCATTTATCTCACACATAAATCAAAATAGCTCAATACCTACTTTCAATAATAGAAGACAAGATACCAGAAACAAGGCTCGACATCTCGATTACATTTTGAATCTTTCAATTATGACTTGATATTTCAATTACATTTCCATTTTCTTCAGTAATTTCTTCTTTGTTTTTCTTCTTTGTCTAGAAGAGTCTGTCTTAAACTCAAGGTAGCTACTAATTTTATTTATAAATTTTGTCTGTCCTGTCTAGAATCAATGCCTTATAGGCTAGAGATTACAGTCATATAATTTTATATCCACAGTTTATAATCTCTGACAGTTCAGATATTTTTTAATTATTTATTCTCTTTTGTTGCCCTTGTTTTATTGTTGTAGTTACTATTGTTGTCGTCATTGTTGAATAGGACAGAGAGAAAGAGAGAGAGGAGGGGAAGACAGAGAGGAGAGAAAGATAGACACCTGCAGACCTGCTTCACCGCCTGTGAAGCGACTCTCCTGCAGGTGGGAAGAGGGGGCTCAAACCGGGATCCTAAATGCCAGTCCTTGCGCTTTGCACCACATGCACTTAACCTGCTGCGCTACTGTCCAACTCCCCAGTTCAGATATTTTTAAGATTCTGTTGCAATCTTCACTACAAGATGTCTCTAATATTCACACATTGTCCATTTACACATGAGTAGGTATGTTAAGCTGTTCAAACTGATAATGTAATTCTGAAGATAAACACAAAATGACTTTTACAAAGGCACAAAATAATATGTTATATACCCTGCCAGCAGTTCCCAAGCCAGAGATTTGATAAAATATCAGTTTAAAGGGTGGCAAGAAATTATTTCTTGAATGAAGAATTCTAATTTCTTGGGATGAGAGTTAACTCTGGAGAAATACCTAAACATACCATTTTTTCTTACCTTTGTAACTCGGCAGTTCTCAAACTAATAAATTAGAGTAAGTGATTAGCCTAAGACATGGAGAAAATTGGATGCAGCATGAAAAATTAACAACAATGTTAATGAGAAAATGGTAAGCTTATAAGTCCTGTGCTTAAATTTAATATGCGGGGTGATTAAGGCTTCATAAAGTTGTTTATTAAAAAAGAGTATTTGATCTTTTCTTAATGTTTCCAGATCTTTCCAAGGTCAGAGAAGACAACTCAGCTTTATCACATTATGTTCTGGTGTAAGGGTTGATGTTGTAATGGATTGTGACGAGCCACCAGCCTGTGTACATCAGACTTGTGTGTGTGTCACTGGGAGAACATCTTCCACAAACAAGCACGTGACAGTCCTCACATTTATCACATATGTCCCATGCCTCCTGAATAAAACACCATTTGTAACTAACCAAAATTAATCTGAGCCCAACTAATGAGAAGGAGGTTGCTCCGTTAATTCTTTATGGCAAGCTAACTCTTTCCTCTGAAACGGATGGACATTCACCCATTTAGACTATCAAAGAGTTCTTCCTGAATTTTAAAGTTTAGAACATCTCTTTTGCCTAGGAGATATTTTGATTTCAAGGTACTGAAATGTGTTCAAGGGGGGAAAAAAAGTTTATTAAGTGATAAGGGCATAATAGCAAGAAATAAGCAAAATAAAAATAAGTCAAGAATCGCCAGGTACCTCAGCAGCTGTATTCCTTGAACTTTCTTTTTATTCTTTTTATTTTTTTATTTTTTTTCCTCCAGGGTTATTGCTGGGCTCGGTGCCTGCACCATGAATCCACCGCTCCTGGAGGCCACTTTTCCCCCCTTTTCGTTGCCCTTGTTGTTGTAGCCTCGTTGTGGTCACTATTATTGCCATTGTTGATGTTGTTCATTGTTGGATAGGAACAGAGAGAAATGGAGAGAGGAGGGGAAGACAGAGAGGGGGAGAGAAAGATAGACACCCGCAGACCTGCTTCACCGCCTGTGAAACGACTCCCCTGAAGGTGGGGAGCCAGGGGCTCAAACTGGGATCCTTATGCTGGTCCCTGCGCCTTGCGCCACATGCGCTTAACCCACTGCACCACTGCCCGACCCCCTTCCTTGAACTTTCTATCTAATGCATCTGATCATCTTCTTCTTAATCAATGAGTTGGTGCTCTGAGTTACATGTCTATCCCTGATTTAATCAGCAGCAACTAGTTCTATAAAATCTACTGCTACCCCCTTAGAGAAATAAGCTCTTTGAATTTAGGTGAGAGCAGTGTGTTAATGAGGACAAGACTGGGATGTGAGCCTCACAAACTACTAATTTTTCGTCTCCAGACCCCACATAGTCTCATTATACCCTCTGAAACTAATACTAATAATCCCACAGTATGACTGAAGATTGGTTGAAGGAATATAAGTGACTGGAAGCAAATCTATCACAGGTGAGGAGGAGCAGAGCTATGATATTTCATAGCCCTGGATGTGCTATGGGAATCAGTAGTGCCATCTTGCTATAATGACTTTGTTTGATTTTGCTACTAGAGTTTTGCTGGGGCTTCAAGTCTGATTTCACCTCACCCCACCCCACCCCAAGCCTCCACCACACACACACCGTCACTCTTCCTTTCTCTCTCTCTCTCTCTCTCTCTCTCTCTATATATATATATATATATATATACATATACATATATATATATATCTTTAATTTCTTCCAGTTATGGGATGAAAGACAGGGGTGGGAAAGTGGTGAGGAAACTTTCTTTTTGTGTGTCATTCTCAAACCCAGATCCTCACACATGGTAAATTATGTGTTCTTTAAGGTAAGCTATATCTGAAACCCAGAGTAATGATCTTTTAAGAATTCTTCAGCCTAATTCCCTCTGTCTTTTCCAACTTGGAAAAATGAATTGATAAGACTCACTGAGTGAGTTGTTCACAAAAACTATCTCTTGCAAGATGTTTGGCCATGACTGTGTTATATAGTTAAACATAGTCACACAATTATGGTTGAAAATTAGCATAAATTATGATAGTGAATAACTCACATTTTTTGTTCTGTTTGGAACATGAAGTTTGGGATCAAGCTAATTTGGTTCAAGATAAGATTCCACCACTCAGTAGCTGTGAGTTTTTCATCCAGTTTCTTAGTCTCTTTGACCTTTGATTTTCTCATCATTGAAATACCAGAATTGGTCACACAAGGCCAATGATTTCAGTAAGAAAATGGATGCCATGGTGAATGTCATGTATCAGCTACCATTATCAAGTTATTTATTAATATAGAGACCTTTTGCACCTTTCAAATGTTTGTTTTATGGTAGTGTGGTCTTTAGACTTTTCTATTTTTAAGCTCCACTTTGCAAATGCAACATAATCTTATTTATATTTGTAAAAACTGGCTTATTGAGCCTAGGTTTAAGCCCTTGAGCCTCAAGGAAGTCTTCACAAGTGGTAAAGCAGTTTCTCTCTATCTCTCTATTATCCTCTCACCAATCAATTTCTCTCTGTCCATTCAAATAAAATAAAGAAAAACTTAAAAGAATAAACAAGTGATAATTTAAAAGAGCTTATTGGAGTGGTGGAAATGGCTTACTTGGAAAGTGTAGGGCTTTGCCATGCAGCTTAATATTGAGCCTGGCGCCCACAACAATGTGGAAAGTGCTGTAGTTTCTTTCATTCTCTCCCTCTGCTACTCTCCCTCTCTGTCTTTAGAAAAATGCCTAAGACAATGGTGATACCACTTCATCCCTGTAAGAATGTCATACATCAGAAAACGTAGCAGCAACAGATGCCAGAGAGGTTGTGGGGACAAAAGAGCCCTCCTGCACTACTGGTGGGAATATCAATTGGTCCAACCCCTGTGGAGAGTAGTCTGGAGAACTCTCAGAAGTGGACTCAAAGTGTACTTAAGCTATGATCCTGCAATTCCTCTCCTGAGGATATATCCGAAGGAACCCAACACACCCATCCAAAAAGATTTGTGTATACCTATATTCATAGCAGCACAATTTGTAATAGCCAAAACCTGGAAGCAGGGGCCAGGCAGTAGCACGCCTAGTTAAGTGCATATGTTACCAAGCAAAACTTGCCAGCATCCCGGGTATCCAACAACAGAGGAGTGGTTGAGAAAATTGTGATATATATACACAATGGAATATTAGTCAGCTATTAAAAATGTTGATTTTACTTTCTTCACCTTATTTGGGAAAGAGCTTGAAGGAATCATGTTAAGTGAGATAAGTCTGAAAGAGGATGAAAATGGGATGCTCTTATAGACAGAAGTTGAAAATTACTGCCATGATGTTGGCCTGCCTTCTCTGGGCAGATGACCTCACCAGTGAATTCTTTTTTAAAATTTATTATTATCTTTATTTATTGGATAGAGACAGCCAGAATTCAAGAGGGAGGGGGTTGGTAGAGAGGGAGAGAGATAGAGAGACACCTGCATCCCTGCTTCAACACTCCTAAAGCTTTCCCCCTGCATGTGGGGACTGGGAGCTCGAACCTGGGTCCTTGCGCATTGTAATACATGCACTCAATCAGGTGTGCCACCACCCGGCCCCATGACCAGTGAATTGTATAACCCAACCTCCCCAGAGCTCTATCTCACTAGAGAAAGGTTGAGAGAAGCTGAGGATATAGATTCACCTGTCAATGTTCACGTCCCTCAGAGAAGCAATTACAGAAGCTACAGTTCCCACTTTCTGTACCCCTTAGAGATCTTTGGTCCATACTCCCAGAGGGATAAAGAATAGGGAACCTTCCAATGGAGGAGATGGGATATGGCACATTGGTGGTGGGAATTGTATGAATTGTACCCCTCTTATTCCAGAATCTTGTCAATCATTATTAAATCACTAATAATAAATTTAAAAACCAAGTTGAAAAATAAGAAAACACAAATCAGGACTTGAACTGGGTTTGGTGTATTGTACCAAAACAAAGGACTCTGGGGTGGGAGGAAGGGTTCAGGTCCTGGAACATAATGTGAGAGGACCTAGAGGGGGCCTGAATTGTTATGTGGAAAACTGAGAAATGTTATACATGTACAAACTACTGTGTTTTATTTTTGTTACTGTATTTTATTGTTGACTCTAAACCATTTATTCCCCCCCCAATAAAAGTAGAAATAAAGAAAGAAACTGAAAGCTCTAGAAAAAAAAAAAAACACCTTATTCATTTTCATGAGAGAGACAAAAAAGACCAAAGCATTGTTCAGCTCTGGCTATTAGTGGTGCCAGAGGTTGAACCTGGGATATTTCTCATGCAGGTATGATGCATTGCCATTCAAAGTCTCTCCCTGATCCTAACTTCCAATGTTTTAAACAAAAGAAAACATTCAACTAATGATCATGATAGAGATAACTATATTCTGGACATGCAGATCAAAATGCTAAGAGTAGAAGAATGCTAAGAGTAGTAAGAATCCGTGACTCTGAACTTGCAAGAAAAACTGGCATTTGCTTCCATAAATTCAGTTTTCCCTCTTCTATCTCCTTGTTTTTTTTTTAACCTAAAATAAGAAACTAGAAGCCGCATATTCCAGACTCCAAGTCTACAGTAGAAACCATGAACCACATGCAAGACTAAAATTTATAGCAGTCATAAAATGTATGGTTAGATACAAGTATAAGTAATAAACAGTCTAAAGAATAAGAAATTGAGTAAAATTTACAGGTTCACACTACCACCTGCTAAAAGTTGGAATGGCAATATTTTCATCAGTGAGTGTGCACTGCTGTTGAGTGCTTAAGTCAGTGCCGGGGTTTTGTATTCAAAAAACTTCTGGGAGTCAAGTTGCTCAAGGTACTTTGTGAAGTTATATTCTACATAAGTGAATGATTTGCACAGGGGAGTGATAGGACATAGTAGTCTTTTAGTCCCCAAGGATTCACATCTGTTGTGACTAGCAAAAACTTGTAAGAGTATGGGACAGAGATCTGAAACCCAGAGTTTTGCTGGTAGGAATGCGTTAATCCTTAGAAGTAACAGTCTCAGTGTGATAAATATGAACTTCTCAAACCTGTTAGGGAATGGAAATTTAAGAACCAGTTAGGTCAAAGATCAGAAAATTTATGACGATTATCTGTGGTTACAGTATAGAATGTTTGAAGATGGTTTAAGCCAAGGAGTCCAGTGCCTGTAAATCTTGAGAGTGATATTAATACCTCTGTGAGCATGTGTGTATGTTTCTGAAGAGATTGATGGCAAAGGCCAGTCCCCAGGAAAGACAAGCTGGTAATTGGCATTTAATTAATGAGAATAAGTTATACTAAATTAAAGACTTAAAATCCCTGATTATTTATCTTCCTGTACCAGGGTGACAATCTCCTCTTAGATTATTAAGTCAGCACTGTTTTTCAAGAGGCCAAACCAAACCTATTCAGGCTTTATTAATAGGTATGTATCATCAGTGTGACCATGAGGACAAAATACTTTTAGGAAGCTAAAATGGAGTGTTTTATTTAGCATATATTATTTTAAACAGTCAAATCCAACAGAGCATGTGAGTTATTCCCAGGAACATATTCTACACTAGAATCCAGACAAGTTGACATGGACTTTTTATGTTGCAAAAAACCATGAGCTTGAAGGTCCATTTGACCTGGGTTTAATTATGGTTCTGTTTCATTAACTGTAAAGCTTTAAGCATGTTGTTAAAATTCTAAAGTTTTGTACCAGGGGATAGCACAACTGTAGTGCATAGAACTTGCTTCAAGATGTTCTACTCTTGACTGTCAGTAACACCAACAGCCAAGGCTAACTGGCATAGAGCATATGTGGATTATAAATAAGTTCCAGAGAAGATGTTCAATATGATTAGCCATTGGGGAAATGAAATACTGCTACTGTACTTATAAATTCAAAGCACAGTGAGATAGTACTACATGCCTACTAGAATGATTGTAAAACCAACAAAACTGCTGACAAGATTATAGAACATCTCAAATGCTCATATATTGCTGATAGGAATGCAAAGTGGTATAGCAACCTCTAAAATAATTGGGTGGCTTTTTATGAGACTAAATATACATTTACCATATAATCTAGCAATTATACTCCTGAGTATGTACCATAGAATAACAACAGTTTCATAAAAACAAAACAAAAAAAACATGCACACAAATGTTTATAGCATCTCTTATCATAATTACCCCATACTGCAAACTACTCAAATATCCTTTAATGGTGAAATGGATAAACAATTTGCATTGTATTCACATGGTAGAATACTAGTTTACATTTACAAACTAGAATCCTACTTTGCAGTAAAGAGAATCACTCTTTTTTATTTGTGTATATATTATTATAAGCCA
The DNA here is from genome assembly GCF_950295315.1 of Erinaceus europaeus. Classification (NCBI taxonomy): domain Eukaryota; kingdom Metazoa; phylum Chordata; class Mammalia; order Eulipotyphla; family Erinaceidae; genus Erinaceus; species Erinaceus europaeus. The sequence continues at coordinate 31,768,424 of NC_080178.1, forward strand.
TAATATGGATAAATCTCAGGGGCATTGTGCTGAGTGAAAGAAAAAGAATCTCAGGGCTGGGAGATAGCATAATGGTTATACAAAAAAAGCTTTAAGGCCTGAGGCACCGAAGTTCTAAGAGTCAATCCCCAGCCATCAAGTCAGAGCTGAGAAGTGCTCTGGTAAAAAAAAAAAAGAAAAGAAAAAAAAAAAAGACTATTATTCCCTTTAGATAATAAACCCAAAAAGACAAAACTGTAGTGATTAGTGGAGTAGGATAAGGGAAATATGTGACTCCAAAAGACATTATGGATAAATTAAATGGAGGCCAGGGAAAAACTACAACTCCAGAACTGCTTCCCCCCAGCTGGGAGTGGTGGTTACACAAATTCCCACATGTGTTAAAACTCACCAAACCATATGTCTCCCAAAATGTCAGACTGAAGAAGATATGTTCATTCTTAAAATAAAAATTAAAAAAAATTCCTTAGGAAATTATTCTGACTTAAGATAGGTACAACACCTTAGAACGCTTTCTGTAAGTGTAATTAATTCATTTGCTGAACAGTTGTTGATTGATCTCTTTTTATGTTGCCCACATCGTCCTAAATATAGCGGGTGAAGTACTAGGCACAACAAGAACTCATGGAGGGCTGAATCATGCTAAATAACACCTATATTGTATGTCTAGTGGTGTAAGTACTGTGGAAAGGAAAATAGGAAATTGGGGAAGTTTTGTAATTTTTATATAAGGTCATTGTGGAATACAAATACATAAAGAGAAGGAACAAGCTATGCAAATGTCTTGGAGATGAAGGTTACAGACAAAAGAGGAAACCATAGGTAGAACTCTAATACAATATACAACACTATCAGAATGGAAGAATTGAAAGATTACCCAAACCCTAGGGTTTGGGTCAGAGTGCAGTGTAATGACCGCTATGTCAGTCCATCCCTATCAAGGACTTATTTGGTATAGGGTCAAGATGACTATCACCTGAGTACTGCAGTTCTAACCAAGACCAACATTAAAGTTAGGCCTAAAAATCCCATCAACTGGAGATATAGATAAGACCAAAATCACCTAAAGATCGCATATTATGTTCATGTTAGCAGAAGTTAGCTTATCCATTAGCAAGGCCTTGGAAGGAACAAGATTGGCCACTGCAGTCTTTCAGTGCTGTTGTGGGTACCCAGCAATTGAGCAAGTGTGAGAGGAGTAAGACTCCAGTCCAAATGATTTATCATTAATTTGAAAGAAAGAAACCATTATAGGCAGGAGGTGATCCCTAGTCCCCACTGACAAAGTTCCATAAACCCAAGGCCTGAATATTCAGAGAAGTGGCTGGGGACTACTGTTGGTAGAGGTCAACAGAAGAGTCAGAGGGCGGAGTAAGGTCAAGTCAATAAAATCCCAGGACTAAACTATAGATGGTATGGGATTATTTCATGTGACTGGGGAACAAAAAGCTAGTAGACCTATTGAAACCTGAGCATAGCTGAAAACATCAACTTCATCTCCAAATGTTGCTTCCCCCAAATTCAATAGCTGTTCATTGAATTTATCTTGAAGATAAAATCCTTAAATCAGGACCCCAACTCCCCATCAGTGTATCCATTTCTATTTCATTCTCTTCCTGAGCTACAGCTCAGGAAAATCCAAAGGACCCTGTCCCCTTTAAGAACCAATAGCTTGCAGGGCCTGGCTTCCTGCCAGCGTGGGAAAGTGGAGCAGGAGACATTTAAAAGCCCTGTTTGAAAACTGTCATTTTTCCAGTGGCCTCAGATGGAGTGATTAATCAAGAAGCAATTCCGAAGAGAAGCCATCTTCCATACCTACTTAAATCTCTCAGGTTAAGTTGTATTTTAAGGCTTGGCTTATTTGTAGACAAGTTTGTTGCTGTTGCCTAATCCTATGTTAAAGCAATTGTTGTCTGTGAGGGTCATGCAGAGTTCAGTACAACTGAAAAACTCACAGCCTTTAGTATAAATGGGGTGAGCAGTCTGTTCAGGGTCTTTTCTTTAAAGAGACAGAATAGTCTCTCTATTTGGGTGGTGGCTTCTTTTTCTGTGCAGAAGCTTTTCAATTTGATGTCATCCCATTGGTTTGTTTTTTGTTTTGTTTTCCTTGTGAATGGATTTGAGTTATTGAAGATGCCGATAAAACTTAGATTGAAAAAATGTTTTGCCAGTGCTTTCCTTTAAATATTTGATTATTTCTGGTGTAACATCCAAGTGTTTAATCCATTTGGAATGTGATTTTGCTCATGATGAGATGAAGTGGTTCAGTCTCATTATTCTGCATGTTTCAACCCAATTTTTCTAACACCACTTGTTGAAGAGACTCTTTCACCATTTACTATTGTGGTGTCCCTTGTCAAAAATTAGATGCCCATAGTATAGAGGCTGATTTCTGGGCTCTCAATTATATTCCACTGATCACTGTGTCTATATATTTTTCAACACCAGGAAGTTTTTTATTACAATTTATTATTTATAATATAGTTTGAGTACTGGGTACGTGATGCCTCCAGTCTTCTTATTATTGCTATTATTTAATATTGCTCTGGCTATCTTGGCATTTTCTGATTCAGATAACTTTAATAGTGTTTATTCTCTTACAGAAATTTTGTGGGACTTTAATCTTGGAGCAGAGTGTTTTGTAGACACCTACTTGGTAAGATGAGAAATTGTACCTATGTGTCAACGACTGTACTGTAAACCTCAAGCCTTCCAATGAAAATAATAAAAAAGCATGGAATTACCTTATGACCTATGAATACCACTGTTAGGCACTTATCCAAAGGATACTCATATCCTAATTTGAAAGGGCATATACAACCCTACATTCATAGAAACAGTAGCCAAAGAGTGGAATGGAAGTAGTCTAAATATCCATCAGCAGATTTGGCTAAAGAAGTTATGAAATATATATTCCATGAAATACTACCCTTCAATCAAAAACTATTATATTGTGTCCTTTGGGACAAAAAATACAGAATTGGAGGTGATTATGCTTAGCAAAATAAAAGATGAAAAACAACTAACTACTGGATAGTTTCACTCATGGAATCTAGAGAATTGATACACATGAGGGGAAAAAAAACTATAGAAGCAAGCAAATTGCTTCTAAGCCTTGTGAAAACTATAGTAGTTTTCTTTGGGAGGTGACTGGGTAGGAATACAGATCTTAGGTGGTGGACATAGTGTGGACATTGTAATCTTAAGTTTTTGTAACCCAATATTAACCACAACAAATGGAAAAAATATAGTAGAAATAAGGAGAGAACAGTGAGAATAGTCAATAAGGACAAAAGCACATTTCACATTACCAGATAATTTTTCTGTGACTTTGGGCAAAGATTCCAAAACTGTATATCTGTGTGTGTGTGTGTGTGTGTGTGTGTGTGTGTGCGCGTGTGCGTGTGTGTGTGTGTGTACCCAAAGTCAAGTCAGTCAGATTTTCTAATTGCCAGTATTCAAAAAATATTGTTGAATTTGTTATCTGAACTCAAGTGGGAAATTAGAAATTCAAACCATGGAAGAAAAATTAGTTTATTCTGAACACCTATTATGAACACCCATTTGAACACCTATTGTTTAAACACCTATGTGGGGGTAGATAGCATAATGGTTATGCAGAGAGACTCTCATGCCTGAGGCTCCAAAGCCTCAGGTTCAATCACCCGTACCACCATAAACCAGAGCTGACGAGTGTTCTCTAGTAAAACAAAGCAAAACAAAACAAACAAAAATAATAAACACCTATGAACTTCATATAAATTACCTTAATTTTCACATCTATTACTTTGATGTAACAGTGTGTGCTATAATTTCTGTACTTTGCAGATGGAGAAACTAAAGCCTATAGAGGCATTTTGCTCAAGATTATACAGTTAGTAAATGAGTAAGCCTAGATTGACCTGACTACTATGTTTAAATGGCATAGTAACCAGGGAAACTAACTTTTTTAATACCTATAAGTTCTGTACATATGTATTATGATGTTTATTGTATATAACTCTTTAAGTTTGACTTCTGCGTCTTTGGAAAACAAACCTGACAAATGCCAAATATTGAAGCAAAGTACCTCATTAATTCCACATATAAGCTAACATACACATCATTAAAACTTAGAATAGATACAATGATCATCCCATTTTCTAGAAGTTTAAGCTGTGACTTCTTTGCTGCCTTAAGACTACGATAAGGAGAACCTCACCTAGCCTTCCATAAGATGAAAGGCCAAATAAGAGAGAAGTGATACATCCTACCCAACACCTAGCATTCAGTACCTAACAAGAAAGGGGGCCCACCATCCTGCTCTTTGACCCCAGCTGATCCTTTGCCTAAGGGCAGATGAACCCATCACAATTGGCTGCAGGCCCTGGCAACCAATTAAATCATTGTTTTCAGCCACACTTTGGGCTAGTTTGTTACATGGTGAAGACTGGGGAAAAATATAAGTTTAGAACAATGTGTGTGTTCTTGGCTGAGATACTGCCTAGGATACTTTAAAGAATGCTGTTGTTCAGTCATTTAAAATGATCTTCTGGAACTCTGCCTCCATTACCAAAAACTTCTCCAGATAACAAAGAATAGTTCTAGGATACTTTTCTACTTTGGGCATCATGCATGGGGTACCCAAACTAACAGTCTGATAATACTTGAAATTTGTTAAATAAATATTGGCCTTTTTTCCCCACCAGTGTTATCACGGGGGCTCAGTGCCTGCATGACTCCACTGCTCCTGGTGGTCTTTTTTTTTTTTCTTTCTAGTGATTAGTAATGATTGACAAGATTGTAAGATAGCAGGGGTACAATTCCTTACAGTTCTCACCACCAGAGTTCCATGTCCTATTCTCTCCATTGGAAGCTTCCCTATTCTTTATCCCTCTGGGAGTATGGACAAAAATGTTTTATGGGGTGCAGAAGGTGGAAGGTCTGTCTTCTGTAATTGCTTCTCCATTGGACATGGACATTGGCAGGTCAATCCATACCCCCAGTCTGTTTCTATTTTTCCCTAGTTGGGTAGGGCTTTGAAGAGGTGAGGTCCTGGAACACATTGCTAAGTTCATCTGCCCAAGGAAGTCAGGATGGTGTCATGGTAGTACCTACAACGTGGTGACTGAAAGGTGGTAAGATATAAAGCAGAATCCTAAGATAGGAATAGAACAGATGAAAGTAGGTGTCTTCATGTGGGAAGAAGCTAGGAAGTCTATTTTAGGGATGTTCCAAGGGGCCCATGACTTCGCTAATTTTTGCCTGAGCCTGAGAGCTACCATGCAGGTGGACTAAAAATATTGCTTGGAGATATGCTATGAGAGTTTAGAATAGGGCTAGAAAGCTGGATTAGGGTAGAAAGTAGCTCCCCAAAATGAGGAAATATATATAAATACCATTGACTATTTACCCCACTGATCTGAGGTAGGGACTATGTATTTTCCTATTTAGCACAAAAGCCTGTGTGACCTCTGTATCCCTGTCATTCTGAGCTTGCAATCATTGGTCACAACTAGGAACATTCTAGGCTGCACAATTATAGCCTGTCTTCCTTGAGTGGCAGAGTAGGTTGACCCAGCCTCCCTTAGGAAAGTGGGGCAGTTCCTACCATTACTGCTCTATAGTTGAGGGCAAGGTCCTGTTTTTGCTTGTTTGTTTTTATTTTTCTTTAATATAGGGTAGGAGAGAGAGAGAGATAAAGAGTGGAGAGTGAAGGAAAGATAGGCATCTGCAGCTCTGTTCCACCACAAGTGATGATTCAAACCTTAGGTGGAGTCCGGGGCTTGAACCTGGGTTCATACATGGTAATATGCACCCTCTGCTGGATGTGTTACCCCTATTTTTTAAAACTGAAAATAAAAATTAATACTTAGCAGTTGCCTGCATTTCAACTTTAATGTACAAAATGTCTAATGTGGATCATTAAGCATGAATCAGTTAAAGAATCCTTCTAAAAGGTAGAGGACCTGGAACCCAGTTCTAGTTTAGGTACATTGTGTGCCCTGTGTCTCTAGTCACTACCTTCTACCCTGATATTTCTAACTTGCAGTACTATACTATCCTCTCCTTGGGGAAGAAAGCTAGCTGCAGAAATTCTGGAGCTATGATACACAGGTTGGATACTATAAAAACAAACAACCACATCAACCTCTCAGATGCTGCTTAGTCAAGAAGACTAAAGTCAGTCAGTAGGAAGTATAAAAGCAGTAGGTTTTCTTCTAGAAAAAGTGAAGCTATACATAAAGGAAGCCAATTTGGGTGATTAAAATTTTCAGTAGCCAATTGAGACTCACCTTCAATCCCACCTAAGAAAAATAAGTTGGAAATTCTTAAACATCTGCCCTTCAGAATCATGACTACAGTCAGACATTTTACCTATCACAGCAGTTTAGTGGCGGCATTGCAAAGTTATCTTACTGCATACTGACCCACAGAGAAAGGACAGTGTCCAAAATGTCATTTTACAAGGTGAGAATTAGCTACTTCTAGCCTAAGTAGAGCTCTAAATTCATTCCTATGGGTGTCCATACATACTATTTTTGTTCTTATACACTTTTGCTTTGGAAATATACCTGACATTAGTCAGAGTACCCCAAATTTAGTTTATGTAACCAAGGGCTGTGTTGGAGAAAGGAAACAGTCTTACAGAGGCCACTAGATGACAAAATAAATTCATGAATTGTTGTTAAAATTTCGGACAGCTCTTGCCAGGCGAGTCTAGCTTCACGGGCGGGTAACAGAGACGCGGAGACAACGGCTGGGCAGGGAAGCTGTATTTCTTTATTCAGGAACAACGATTCATAAACTAAGACAAACTAATCACCAAACAGAACTCTGCTGTCTCTTTGTGGCGGCACAAGCACTCTCTCTCTTACTCTGGAACTCAGGAACTCAGGAACTCAGGAACCCTCCAACTCTGGCACTCTGAAACTCTTCAACTGTGGAACTCTCTCTTACTCTGTAACTCTGAAACTCTCGAACTCAGGAACTCCGGAACTCTCGGACTCAGGAACCCTCTCTCGGGGTTCCTTGGGGTGGGGCCAAGCAGGCCTGATGCAATTCTCTTGGCGGGGAAGAACTACCCAATGTAAAGCATACAACAATGAATTATTTTTGCAAGGCAACTGCTTGGTGGAGAGGTCCTGTTAAAAGCCAAGATTGCTCTTAATTTAATCTAGTGCAGTTTCCTGGGTAGGTGCCAAGGGATTGTTTATGGGAATGGCAAAGTAATCAATACACCATAAGAGAGGGAGTCAAATAAGTTAGGTAATGTTCATGAGAAAGAGGGCAGACCTGCTAGAAAGGGCATCTATAATGTAGTTGAGGGAGAAGTGAAAATGTTGATAAAGCGATATGTGGTTTTTTTTTTTTTTTCCTTTTCTTTCTTTCATGTTTGTTTGTTTCTAGGGTGCCTGCACTATGAATCCACTGGCACCATTTTTTCACTGTTGTTGAACAGAACAGAGAAATTGAGAGAAGGGGGAAGACATAGATGGGGAGAGAAAGAGACATCTACAGACCTACTTCACTGCTTGCAAAGTGACCCCCCCTGCAGGTGAGGAGCCCGAGGCTCAAACTGGCATCTTTGCACTCTGCACTATGTGCACTATCGCCCTCTCCCCAGAATATGTGAACTTTTTTGTCATTTTCAGGGCAATTAGGAAATGTGGGTAGTTTTGTTTTTTTTTCCCTTTTGTTGCCCATGTTGTTTTTCATTATTATAGTAGTTATTATTGTCGTCGTTGTTGAATAGGACAAAGAAAAATAGAGAGAGGAGGGGAAGACAGAGAGGGGGAGAGAAAGACACCTGCAGACCTGCTTCATAGCCTGTGAAGCAACTTACCTGCAAGTGGGGAGCCGGGGGCTCGTACCGGGATCCTTATGCTGGTCCTTATGCTTTGCGCCATGTGCACTTAAGCCACTGCACTACCACCCGACTCCCAGTTTGTTTTTTGTTTGTTTGTTTGTTTTGCTTTGTTTTTGTTTTTAAGATCTTTCTATCAGACATATTATTCCTCATTAAATGCTACTTTGGTCTTCCCCACCTGTAGTTGGACTTTCTGGAATAAGCAAAGAGCTCTTCCTTCGTTTCCCAAATTTCTCAACTATACCTTCTCAGCTCCTTGAAGGCAACCGACAAATTCCTGTTCCAGCCAAAAATGTTCCTCTGCATTGAGGGAACTCTTACTGTATGGTTTTTTTTTTATCTGTTACAAACCCCTTTGGGAAGGCACATCTCATTGTTTGAGATCCTATTTGAACAACTAAGAGGAGAGAAACCAACGTAAGCATGGACTGTTGTTTGTCCTGCATTCAACAGATACCTTTCAACAAGTTCAAGTGATTCATTTCTACTCTTTAAAAAGGTACTGTTCATGGCCAGTAATAGTCCTCCTGGTAGAACATGTGCCTGCTCCTGAGCACAGCCCAGGCCCAAACCCTCACACCACATGGGCACTGTTACAGCACCTGAGAAAGAACCAAGAGAAGTACTGTCTCTCATTTCTCTGTCTCCCTCATTATGTGAAATAAATTAAATGAAGAAAGTTGGCCAAGGGTTAGGGTAGATAGCATAATGGTTATGCAAAGAGGCTCCGTGCCTGAGGTTCCAAAGTCCCAGGTTCAATCCCCTGCACCACCATAAGCCAGAGCTGAGCAGTGTTCTGAAGGGGATTGTGAGGGGGAAGAGGGAAAGAGAAAACTTTGGCCAAGGAGGGGTGAACTCGTATATGTATGAGACCCTGGCATTGCCCTAAAAGTAATAATTTAAAAACATATATTAAAAAAGACACAATTAACTAATATTCACACATTCTAGAATTTTCAGTTTTAGAAAGGAGTTTAAAGTGTTCTGTAAGTCTCCCTTTCTCCCATCGTAGCCCCTTTCCAAGTAACATTTTCAGACAGAATCATAGTCACCAGAATCTTTTTTCCCCCATTATCATTATTGGCGATATTTGACACCTCGCTCTATTTTCATTCAACAATACATTTGGTTGCCATTCTTTGTATGTATAAATGTACCTCATTATTTTTAGTGACTACAATGTATCCCATTCTATATGCATTCAGGCTATCAGTCTTTTTTACAAAAAAAAAAAAAAACTCTTTAAGCATCTCCAAGAAAGAGAAGACAAAAATTTGAATAAGACATTTTCCATGCTCTAACTTTCTAGTCAAATGAACAAGACAGGCATAGAAGTAGTTAATTGAGTTTATTAGTTAATACTGTATGCACAAATCAAGAAGTAGAGACAAACAGAAGACACACTTTCTTAGCATGGGAATAGAAGACATCATGCAGCAGGGGACACAAAGATTCATCAGGTGGCCATCAGGTAAGAAGGCAAAGATTTATCAGAAAAGAAAGTCGCCTATACTCAGGGGACATCAGGCAACTGCAAAGAGAGGTCACAGGATGGAGGGAGAGACTAAGCCCGATCACGGTCTGTAAATAACATTGGTTGCTAAGCCGTAGTGTCCCCCAAAGACAAATGTTTCTCTCTCACTCTCAAGTTCCCCCAGATAGTGTAATGCACAAGAGAGTACATTCTCAAGCTTGATCCAGGTGTCCTGGGCACCGAATATTTAGAATCTTCAGTGGAAGTGTGACAGGCTGGCCTCCTTGGCTGTCCCCCTTCCCTCTGGGAGCCCAGAGCCCAGGGAGTCAACGCAGGCATGCACCTGCCCCTGAATTGTGCTCTGCAGTTGCCAGGCCCAGAGCTGAGTGACACAGCAGGTGCCTCCAGCCTGCAGACAATTCCATATTTCAATTCAGCGTCACCACCAAAGCTTATTATCTAGGGCAATAAAGTTTGGGATTAGGGGGATTCGGAATGATTGTGTGATTCTCCACAAAGCTTATCTTCTAATAGACCAGCTGCTTTATTAGGCCGCCCCCACCCGCACCAGGCCCTTCCCAAGGCATCCCAAGTCCCAGGCAGCCGAGGGGGGCCTGGAAGGAGGCAGAGGCAGACAGCTGGGGGTATCATATCACCCTCAGTCTCCATCTGCGAGTGTTAAATTACGGGCGGCTTCCAGCTGGGCATACCCCGGGCTCCCACCTTCCTCCCACAAAGCCCTCTGCCCACATCAATGCTGGGCATCTGTCAAGGACACCACGTGGCCGCCCCTCCCCCTGGGCCCCACCTCTGAACTATGAAAGGGCCAGGTCTGGGTATTTGCTTGGTATTAGGGCTGTCACTGTGACCCAATGAACTGAATTGATGAAAAGGGGTGGGAAGGGAAACACTGTGAAAATGTCTTCTGCGGATTAGACTGTTCACTACAAACAGGAAAGGGGTTGGGGTTGGCCATGATGGAATCCCAAAAGAAACTGACATGCTTAGCAAGCTACTGGGAATTCCCTAAAAGGAAGTTAACTAACCCTCCATTGTTCTGGGGTGTGTCCTACACTGTGCCCCAACAATTGGTCAGGTCACTTGCTGGCTGGAGCTGAGCAAGGGGACAGTGTTTGCCCAGACTCATGGGGTCAGCAGTTCTGAGACTACCCTCATTTTTCTGTGCCTCCCTGAAAACCTCTTTTGTCACCAGTTCCTGACAACAGATCTTCTTAGGGTAGGTGTTTCTCAATAAGCATTGGTAAGCCTGCTGGAAGGAACATGGGAGTATGAAGGTAAATTAGAGACATGATGATAATGCAGCCTTGTTATCCTGCTGGTAAAATCTGGATTCCACCACTTTCTTCACAGGACTTTGATGAGGGCTAGCCAAGTGATGGTGCATTTGGCTGACTGAACATGCTACCATGCTCAAGAATTGGAGTTCAAGCCCTTGCTTCCCACCTGCAGAGGGTAAACTTCATAAGTGATGAAGCAGTGCTAGAAGTATCTCTCTTTCTCTCTACCTCTCTATCATCCCCTTGCTGCCCCCCATGTGTATGTATGTGTGTGTGTGTGTGTGTGTGTGTTGTATAGAAAAAGTAAAAGAGGGGAGTTGAGTGGTAGCGTAGCAGGTTAAGCACACGTGGCGCAAAGCACAAGGACCAGCGTAAGGATTCCGGTTCAAGCCCCCTCTCCCCACCTGCAGGGGAGTCACTTCACAGGTGGTGAAGCAGGTCTGCAGGTGTCTATCTTTCTCTCCCCCTCTGTCTTCCACTTCTCTCTCAATTTCTTTCTGTCCTATCCAACAACAATGACATCAATAATGACTACAACAATAAAACAACAAGGGCAACAAAAAGGGAATACATAAATAAATAAATTTTAAAAAAAGAAAAAGTAAAAGAGGAAAAAATAAAATAGAAAAAAAAAGTATAGTGGCCAGAGAGATAGAGATCTCACCAAGTAGGACACATGCCTTTTGTACAAGTACCATGTGCTAACTGATTATGCCACTGGGGCTCCAGACAAATGACTTGTCAACAAACTAGAGGCAGTATGTCATTGTGTAAAAGGTTCAGTGTCCAGTATTTGGCACATTCTCAGTAACAGCATTGTTGCTGTTATTATTATTATTGTTATTATTATTATTACTTTTGCTGTTGTTATGTGTGTGACCCATAAAGGCATTTATTAGTATGACCTCTCACATGATCTAACTGATGCGAATACAGACAAGAATTATTGACTGTAAGTCAGCACAGTCAATCAGAGGGACTTGACTGCTGTGAATGAGCTTGAGAGCAGTACTTGAGTAGTGAGGAGAGTCACTGAAGTTCATTAATCTGTGTTCTGTTCACTCATTTATTCAACAATCAAATTAGGAGCCCTTACTATCCCTATATGTTTTTCCAAATTGAGTCACTTAATATATCTTTAAGCGCTTTACAATATAAATCATATTGAATAACTTTGCCTCCCTGAATTCTGACCTCATTAACTTCAATTTCAAGACAATAAGCATTCACTGAGGACAACTCTGCAGGCACTGTGTTGAGGTGGGGGATACAGAAAGTAGCCCTTGGGTCAGTTATTTCAGTGTGGAGAAGGGGATGAGTGAGTGGGGCAGACCACAGAGGCATCAACACAACACAGTGTGCGGGGCCTCACTGGAGTTCTGTATAACTCCGACAGCAAAGTTACAGAGAAAGCCTGACTCTGGAGCTGGGATTTGAAATGTGAAGGGGGTGCATCACTGGAAAGGGAAAGTGTCCAGAAGTTAGAGGTCTGTCAAGATAAAGGATATACCAGGCAGTGGTGACAGCAAAAGCCCTGATTCAAGACTTATTATTCTGCAAGCTATTCACAATCCAAATTCAGAGTGAGGAAATTACAGACTATGCAGTAGGTTCTGGGAAGGGAGCAGTAAATCAGGAATTGAAAACCATTGAGAAGGGGACTGGGCTGTGGCACACCTGGTTGTGTTCACATATTACAGTGTACTGCAAAGACCCAGGTTCGAGCCCCTAGTCCCCACCTGCAGGGGGAAAGCTTCATGAGTTGTGAAGCAGGGCTGAAGGTATCTCTCTGTCTCTCTTCCTCTCTATCACTCCCTTCCCTCTAAATTTCTGACTGCTTCTATTCAATAAATAAAAGATAATAAAAATTAAAAACAAAAACAAAAACCCATCCAGGAGCTGGGAGACAGATCATCCAGTAGAGTACACACTATTTATAAACAAAGACCCACTGTTCCTGGCACCATATGGGAGCACAATGCATGGTACCAAAAGAAGTTTCGTGAACAGTGGAGTGGTACTGTGGTGCTTCTCTTTCTCTCTCTCTTTCTGTCTCTAAACTTAAAAAACGGGAGGGGGTGTCTTCTGAGAGCAGTGTAATTGTGTAAGTGCAAAGCCTAGTGCCAAAAAAGTAGATGTCGTTGTTCCTGTAGAACTAAGACTCCTTTGGGGGTGAGAGGGAAATGGTAAAGTATAAATTATAAGCATAAGTCCAAATGTGATCAACCCTGTGACAAAAAAAAAATTATTTTTTTATTTCTAAAAAGGAAACACTGACAAAACCATAGGATAAGAGGGGTACAGCTCCACACCACCAGAACTCCGTATCCCATTCCCTCCCTTGATAGCTTTCCTATTCTTTAACCCTCTAGGAGTATGGACCCAAGGTCATTGTGAGATGCAGAAGGTTGAAGGTCTGGCTTCTGTAATTGCTTTCCTGCTGAACATGGGCATTGACAAGTCAATCCATACTCCCAGCCTGCCTCTCCTTTTTCCTAGTGGGGCAGGGTTCTGAGGAAGCTGAGCTCCAGGACCCATTGGTGGGGTTGTCTTTCAAGGGAAGTCTGGTTGGCATCATGCTGGCATCTGGAACCTGGTGGCTGAAAAGAGTTAACATATAAAGCCAAACAAGTTGTTGAGTAATCATGAACCTAAAAGCTGGAGTAGTGCAGATGAAGTTAGGGGTCTCTGTTTTGTAGATAGCTAGTAGGCCTATTTTAGTTATATTCCAAAGGGCCTGTGACTATACTAGTTTTGTTTGTTTTCTTTTTCCTGAGCCTGAAATCTAATATGCATATAGACCCAGGTTATTGTCTGGGGAGATGATGTCATGCCTGGAAAAAGGACCAGAAAGCTGGATCAGGGAAGAGTATAGCTCTCAAATATGGAAAAGGTGTATAAATATTATTGACTGTAAACTTTTATGCCTTTAGAAATTAACTGAGTTAGGTGGGTGGGTGACATTAGGAGAGTAGCCAAAGAAAAAGTTCTCATATGAAAATTCCTTTGTGAAGTGATAAGAACAAGGCAGCCACATCAAGTTCTGGGAGAAAACTGCTCAAGCAGAGGGAACAGCAAGCACAGAGCTTCTAGAAAGAAAGAGCAGAACAAAGGCCAGGTAGCCAGAGCATAGTGGTAAGAAAAGACAGAGGTGGAAAGACAGTGCTAAATTACCAGAAAACTTGCAAGTACTGGTAAGTTAGGAAGTCAATTTTTTTTTTAATTTGATGGAGATACAACAAACAAATAAAATTGTAGGTCTTACTAACTACATTATAATACTTTTAGTTTTTTTCTAGTTGCCACCAGGGTGATCACTATGACTTGGTACCATCACTATAAATCTGTCATTTCTGGAGGCCTTCTCCTACTCCCTTTCTGTTTTCTTTGATAGGACAAAGAGAAATTGAGAGGGTGAAAATATGCCTCACCACTCGTGAAGTCTCTGCCCTGCAGATGAGGAGTAGGGGCTCAATACCTGATACTTGTGCATGGGAAAGTGTGAACTCAGTTAGTTGCACCACCATCTGGTCCAGTACCCCACATAATGATTTACTACATATTCATATTGTGAAAGCATTCTTTCTAAATAATTACCACGTCCATCACCTGACCCACATTTATGCACATACATATGAACATGTCCTCCTCACCACCAATTTTAATTTAGCATAGATTCTAATTGCCATAGAAAGATAGTAGAAGGTTTTGCATTGCCAAAAGGATGATTTGATTTGTATGTTGGGAAGATGCTTCTGGCTACTAAGCTGAGTAAGAGTATACTTGCATGAACAGTCATCACAGCATTAGGCAGCTTAAATGCCTCCACTTACCAAGAATAATCCAGGACAGAGGCAGCGTGAGCCACAAGAGACCCAGCTCCAGAAAAAAAAAAAAAAAAAAAAAAAAAATATATATATATATATATATATATATATATATATATATATATATAAGAGACATTCAAGGAAAATTTGTGCTGGAGATGAACTCACATGAAGTGAAAGTGTGTTGGCAGTGCATTCTAGACAAGCTTTTGCTCCATCTAAATGAAAACCGTAGGAAAGCCTAAAAGCTTAAACTTTGAAAATAGCTAGAGATTATGCCTAATTGTCTTTTGACTTGCTGATATGTCTATTGCTATTTCCCTTCCCCCAACTTCCAGTTCCTGAGACACACATGGAAAAACCACATCTACTCCTTACTCTCATGTAATTCTTTTAAAAATACTTTTTATTTATTTATTCCCTTTTGTTTTCCTTGTTGTTTTATTGTTGTTCTTGATGTCGTCGTTGTTGGATAGGACAGAGAAACTGAGAGAGGAGGGGAAGACAGAGAAGCGGAAAGATAGACACCTGCAGACCTGTTTCAACACTTGCAGACCTGCTTCACCACTTGTGAAGTGACTCCCCTGCAGGTGGAGAGCTGGGGGCTCGAACCGGGATCCTTATGCCAGTCCTTGTGCTTTGTGCCACATGCGCTTAACCTGCTGCATTACCGCCCAACTCCCTGCTCTCATGTAATTTGAAATGAACAGATCCACATACGACAACTGATAGGAAAGAAGGGAAGTGACTCCCATCTCCTAGTTTGAAAAACTACAGGGAGATTTACACAGAGATGTATACAAGGCTAACACCACTGCTTACCACTCTAGCAAATTCCTATCAGTCTGGTCTGGTAGGGAGAATAAAGAATCACTGAGAAATATAAAGTTTTGTTTTATTTCTATTTCTAGCTAGCAATGCAAATTTAGAGGAGATATATATTCTTTCAGGTCTCTTTTTCATTTCTGTCATTTGGAGATGGTATAATTCCACATACAAAGAGAACTCAGTTTCCATAAATATGGGTGAGAATCAATTTTTTAAAGTCCTTTGTAAACTTTGAGCTAGATAAAAAATTCATATACATGATCTCCTGGAAATACCAGTAAGATTGCTTTATTTCTACACCTACTTTATCATCGTTCATACATGTTGCTAACACATTTGGTTATAAATTGCTGTACTCACTGACTAACAGTATACAGTATATACCAAGATGAGGATTTCTGTGCCCTGACACTAAAAAATGGCATCCATGACCTGTAGGTATTGAAATTCTGTCTTTGTTTTTGTAATCATTATGAAATCTGGACTATAATAGACATCCAATATACATGCTTGCTGAAATGAAGGTGATGTCCTCTTCACTGTTTCTTAGACAAGTCAAAAATTCAAATAAATGAAATCAATGCCTAAACCAACTAAAGTAGAGACAAAACACCTGAGATGTCTTGAACTCTAAAATTGTGATGATAACATAGTAAAGTTGTTGGCAACAACTAAAGAATTATCATATGGCACCAAGAAATAGTTACATTGTAGGCTGTGTTTTATATTAAAGACCAAAGAAGAAGGACATGATAGTTACCATATTACCAGGACCTGGGTACAGTTCAAGTCCCTGGTCTCCACCTGCAAAGGAGAAGTTTCACAAGCAACAGAGCAGTGCTGAAGTTCTCTCTCTCCCCCTGTCTCTCTCTCTCTCGCTTTTCTCCCTCCCCCTGCTGACTCTCCCTCCTCTATTTCTTTCTGTCCTATCAAAAGAGAAGAAGAAGAAGAGGAGGAGAAGAAGAATGACTTCTGGGAGAATTGAAGCCTCCATGTAGACACTGACATGTAGACAGTAATAAAACTGGTGGCAAAAATAAATAAATATCAAGAAAGATCTTCATACATCTCAACAATAAATGTAATTTTTCTATTTTTTTTATTTTGGTCAAGAAAATTCACAATTTTACTATCTCTGGCTAACTTTTTCATTCAGAGAGGGGAGAGACTCTACAACTTCCAGTGCTGTAATGTTTCCACGTAGAGCTGGACTAGAACTGGGGCCAAGTGCATGATAAGGCACACATCTTTCCCTGTGGACTATCTTTTCAGTTATTAAATAAAATGATTTATTTATCTGTTTTCAAAAAAGTTCAATTATCTAGGAAATAAAACTATTTAGGGTAGAGTACTTACGATTTATTTTTACACGAACATTGGGTGAGCACATATTGTCCCAGGAGAAATCAGTCATCATATAGATAACTTGTTTACACTCACAATATTTTCATTCAGCTATGAGAAACAGAAATAAAGTGAGTAAACAGAAAAATGTATGAGGAACTAATTCAGGAATCTTTGTGGTTAAGGGTTTTCTCTAATAAAACCTCATAGGTTCACCTAAGGAGCAGTGAAGACATTAAATGTGAATGTGTTGTAAAAGTTAAGTGCACTCTAAAAATGTAAGAGTTTCTTTCTTTTTTTTTTTTAGTAATAAAAGGTATAAAGAAAACTGTCAGTTATTAATGCCTATCTTACTACCACTAATTCAGATTTTAAAAATGGTTAAGAAAAACAACCAAATCTCTCTCTCTCTCTCACACACACACACACACACACACACACACATACACACACACACATGATTTGCCTTTTGGTTGTACATTAAATGGAGATTCTATTCAAGAAATTTCACTTTTTAAAAAACATGTCTATAATGCTTGATTTTATTTTATAAGGGGTTTGCATGGCTATAGTAATTTAAGTGTTTTTAATGCAGAAATAGTCAATGGGATGCTTTTGGGCCTCTATAAATAGTCATGTGTGCATTCAAAAGAATCAAAATGTGTGTGAGATAGTTGCCATTAAACATGAAAAGTCTCTACTGTGTCTAGCCTGGGTAATGAGGTAGAGAGAAAATTCATCAAGATGAACTCGGAGATAATTCCTTTAGCACAGAAGGCAGAAACGTTAATTGATGGATGTGATGCCTACGCAGGACAACACATTTAGCTGAACATGACAGCTTTAGTTGGCCAATGTAAAAATAAATAAAGGAGAAGGGAAACTTCCTGAGTTGGGGTGATGGGGGAGAAGAGATATATTTACTGGGCCCCAAATACCTAATTTTTTTGAATTTGATATGTCATTTTATTTAAATATTTCATAAAATGAGTGATAAATCACTAAAATTTTATAGTCCTTTTTAATGATTTAATAATGATTAACAAGATTGTGGGGCAGGAGGGGTACAATTCCATATGATTCCCACCACCAGAGTTCAGTATTCCATCCCCTCCTTTGGAAGCTTCCCTATTCTTTATCCCTCTGAGGACCCCTGTTCAATTAGATCATGTGGCCTGATTCTTGAAGGAGAAATCAAGAAAGATCTTTGTTATTCTTCTTTTTTCCTTTATTTGTTTTTTTTTATCTCATCATGCCAGCTGAAGTAGAGAAAGGAAAAATATGTTTTACTTTTTTTTTTTTTCAAGAGAAACCACTTCCACTGGAAGACACCATACTAATCTATGTATTTGTTAGCTGGTGGCTTGAGAAACATGGTCATGACTTTAAAGAATATAGTCAAGGTGAACAAACATTACACTCTGAGCCTCATACTAACGGAAGAAAGCAAATCTCTCTGATCCTGACAAATCCAAATTGCGGACTGCCTCCCTGGAAGCTAATCTCTAACACTGGTATGCCTGTACCAGCCTGTCTAGGATTCACTGCTCACTATTACTGGACATTTCCCTTCACTAGTTTATTCAGATACATTACCATTACAAACCAGGATGTAACACAAGCACTCAGCAATGCCACTCTAAGAAATTTATACAAAGACATGCAAGCACTAATTGGAAGGGACATATGCACCTCTATGTTCAACAGCCATAGTAGAAGTAGCCAAAATGCCCACTGACAGATGACTGGCTAAAGAAGTTATTGGAGGGAGTAGAGCGGTAATGCAGTGGGTTAAGCACACGTGGCACAAAGCACAAGGCCAGGCCTAAAGATCCCGGTTCCAGCCCCCACTCCCCACCTGCCGGGGAGTCGCTTCACAAGCAGTGAAGCAGATGTACAAGTGTCTTTCTCTCCTCCTATATGTCTTATCTAACAACGACAACATCAGTAACAACAACATTAAAAAAAAAAGGGCAACAAAAGGGAAAATAAAGAGAAAGAAAGAAAGGAAGGAAGGAAGGAAGGAAGAAAAGAAAGAAAAAAAGAAAGAAAGAAAGAAGTTATTGGATATATACTCCACAGAATATTACAAGGGCAACAAAAGGGAAAATAAAGAGAAAGAAAGAAAGAAAGAAAGAAAGAAAGAAAGAAAGAAAGAAAGAAAGAAAGAAGTTATTGGATATATACTCCACAGAATACTACTCTGCAATAAAAATACATTATCGTGTCCTTTGGGACAAAATGAACGGAACTGGAGGTGATTATGCTTAGAGAAATAAGTAAAGGGATGAGAGACAACCACTGGATGGTTTCACACATATGTGGAATCTATAGAACCAATACACATGAAGTAAGAAGAAAAAAGAAAAACAGAAGCAAACAAACTATTTCTAAAACTTTGTGAGAACTCTGGTAGTTATCTTTAAGAGGTGGCATGGTGGGGACACAGAACTTCAGTGGTGGGTGTGGTGTGGAACTATACCCTGTAATCTTGCAATATTGTAAATGACTATTAATCACAAATAAAAAAATGGAAAAAAGAGCATTGTCACAAGTGTAATAAGCACTGATTCCAACAGTTCAAAAGTAGTTGACAGGATATCTCACTTTTTGCTGGCATCCTTCAAAGGACTTTGTAAAGAATTTAAATACTGGGCAGGAGTAGTTAGCATAATGGTTATGCAAAGATGCCTGGGGCACTGAAGTTCAAAGTTCAATCCCCGGCACCACCATAAACTGGAGCTGAGCAGTGCTCTGGTAAAATAAAAACAACAAAAAAATTTTTTTAAAGATAAAAGAGAATTTAAATACTTGGTCCACCAATATTTACAGTCTTTATATTTTCCCACCCACTTAAATTCTCTGCAGCTCCTCTGAGTCTCCTCAAATATTGTAGGAAAATTAAGCCACCCCCCATCTCTATCAGCTTTCCTTAGTATCCCCCACTATAAGTCTTTTATAGTTAGTGTTTAGCCATCTTTTCAGTGAGAAAAGTCTCCCACATTGTAAGATAGGAGAAATTAAGGTGTAATTATATATCTCTTTGTGGAAAGCTTGAAATCTTCAAACATTAAAATGTTTACTTAGTTATATCTGCCTCCTAAGACTGTTATGAAAATCAAATAAAATAATGCATATACAAATAAAGCAAGGTGTTTTAACTTGAAATGTTCAATATATTGTATTCTTGTTGCTACTATTAACTCAGCTATAAATGATACATGCTCATACTATTTAAAAATAATTTTAGTGTTAGAAAATTGATATAAAGTTAGAATGCATAGGCCCGGGTTGACTCTTGCTCACTAATATAGGGCTTTTTTTTTTTTTTATCTCAGTCTACTTTTTATTTTATTATTATTTTTTAATTGCCACCAGGGTTATTGTGTACTATGAATTCACTGTTGCCCACAGCCTACCATTTTTCCCTTTTTTTTTTTTTAAATTTTCTATTTTATTGGATAGGACAGAGGAAAAATTGGGAAGGGAGGAGGAAATAGAGATGGAAAGAGAAAAACATCTGCAGACCTGATTCACTGCTCCTGAAGTATCTCCCTGCAGGTGGGGCATGGGGCCTGGAAGCAAGGTTCTTGTACATGGGACTTTGCGGGTCCCTTTTCAGGTGCCAGTTGCCGGTCTAGCTTCGCAGGCGTGAGAGAGACAACCATGGACTCATGGGTGAGTGGGACGCAGTTCAATCTTTATTGATGAGCGGGCATGCAGTGCAAGCTAGCTAGCTCTAATCACAATCCTGTCCTTATATATCTTCTGAGGCGAAAGTGTCAGGAAGAGGAAGTACATAGGATAGGGGGTGGGGAGAAGGAAAAAGCCAACCAGTGAGGTTTAAACCAATGAAAACAACAATTATGTAAATAGACCACAGAGTTAAGTAATACAAGTGAACCTAACATGATGATCAAAACAGAAGGTCTTATAAGCAGAATTTAGAAGCATACCAACAGGACTATTGTACTTAACCAGATGTGCCTGTCTCCCAATAGTTCACTTTTTAAATTGAGGTATAACTGACATATAACTTTATATTAGTTTCCAATGTACAGAATAATATTTGTATCATTAGGAAATAAACACAGTATATCCAGTTAACATCTGTCACCACATAAAATTAGACTTTTTCTTATGAAAAATGTTAAACATTGCTCTCTTAGTGATGTTAAAATGTGCAATATAGAGTTATTAACTATAGCCATCATGCTACATATTACAGTCTGACTTCATGTATATATCTGGTCTTTTGACATGCTGCCTGCCTTGATCTATCATACTAACTTCTTTTTTTTTCAGTGTTTGTTTAATATATGTACTATTTTATTTATTTTTTTTAATTTTCACTTATAAAAAGGAAACACTGACAAAAACCATAGGATAAGAGGGGTACAACTCCACACAATTTCCATCAGAACTCCGTATCCCATCCCTTCCTTTGATAGCTTCCCTATTTATCCTTCTGGGAGTATGGACCCAGGGTCATCATGGGGTGCAGAAGGTGGAAGGTCTGGCTTATGTTATTGCTTCCCAGCTGAGCATGGGGATAGACAGGTTAATCCATACTCCCTGTCTGTTTTTCTCTTTCCCTAGTGGGGTGGGGCTCTTCTTTGTCAGCCTCTTTGGAACAACTTTTAACTTCTTAGAATCTACCAGATCTTTAACTTTCTTGGTACCTTATTCTCCCCTCCCCCCTCCCGCAGAACTATTTAACCATGGCTATCACCCTAGAATTCTATAATGCTTTGTGATTCAACAAAAATCTCTATTTTATGAGAGCATGTTCATATTTGTATGGTAGCCTTTGATTATCTAACCATAAGGACAAGCGATATTCCCTACCAGATATTATTTTGGTTAGACTGCTATTGATCTAAATGTTAATTTTCCTCTACTCTCAAAGTAATACAAAAAGTCCAGGTGACTACAATCTTTAAGTCCCTAAGCCTCAAGATGTTTATATGCAAACAAACACAGCAATAAACCATACACCTGTTTATTTATCTGCCATGTTTTCCTTTGAGTATTTTCTGACAATATTCTTAGGAACCCAGTTGCATAGTAATAGACACAGTTTATTAGGAAGTCTCTTTGCCCTGTTTGCACAAATAATTAAAAAAATAATCAAGCTACATTTTTTTCTTTTTTTTTCAGAGGCTTATTGATGTTGTCCAGCTCTGACAGTACCAGTTCCATTGCAAGACTTGTTAGGAGGTGAAATGGACTCAGTAATGCCTTCCACTTTCATTACTCAGTCAGATTGCAGAGTCTATCAATTATCCCAGCATTGACAGTCAAGTGAATTAATTGGTGCATTTGACAAGGACAGCTATTACCCTATGTTGTTCTGACAACTGGTTTTGATATTGGGAATTTGTCAACCTCCCCTTTGTGGGAGTGGTGGGAGGGACAGTTAGAGTGAATCCGGAAAAGACATTTCAGAATTGTCCCCTGGGGGGTGGGGGGAGCTCAGCTACTGAAGATCATCTTCCTTCTGAATAGAACTGCTGACATTTTCTAACCTGAACATCCTGACACTTGTCACACTAGCACAGAACAACAAGCTGCACTGAATGGAATGGGCAAAATGAGAAGATCCAAAAAAAAAAATTGACATAGTCATTAGCTATCAACTAGGGATGCCTTCAGGTGCCCCTCAGAAACTAGTTGTGCTCACTACAATTTACTCCCTGGCTTCATTCATCAGGCAGGAGTGAAGTTTCCATCCTAATCCATAGATAAGGTGGCTTCACCTGGAACTCATGCAGTCACAAGTTCATCACAAATGCAATAACAAATATTTTTTGAATCCCCTTCAAAGTGAGTACTCTATAATTCCAAAGAGTTTTTATACTTCTCACAACATTTTGTATTTCTCCCAAATAATTAAAGCGTGTGTGTGTGTGTGTGTGTGTGTGTGTGTGTGTGTGTGTGTGTGTGTGAGTGGGGTGGGTTGGGGGTGGATTGAAACAGAGTAACCTAGGAAATTTACATGTGATCTTGAAGAAATAAAAAACTACTTCTAGAATTCTATAACCATCCTGCATGGTAGGAAAAGTGATCATCCTGGAGCTTTCAAATGCTATTTTTTAAAAAACTTTTTATTAGTTATTTAATATTGGCTTATAAGATTACAAGGAATAATTCCACAATGCACCCACCACCACACTCCTGTTCCTCCCTAATCCTCCTGGCTCTCCAACACCACGCCCAAAAATAACCACCACAGTTTTCACAAAATCTTCCTGAAGGTTTGACTACATTTTTCTTCTCCTTCTCCTTCTCCTCTTCCTCCTTCTCCTTCCTCTTCTCCTCTCCTCCTTCTCCTTCCTCTTCTCCTCTCCTCCTTCTCCTTCCTCTTCTCCTCTCCTCCTCCTTCTCCTCTTTCTCCTTCTCCTTCTCCCCCTCCCCCTCCCTTCCTTCTCCTCCTTCTTCTTTTAAGAAGTTCATGTGCTTATGCTCTTATTTATTTATTATTTTATCCATTTATTGCCACCAGGGTTATCGCTGGGGCTCAATGCATGACTCCCGGCAACCATTTTTTCCCCAAAATTTACTTTATTTTTTTTATATATTCTACTTTATTTTTTATTCAATAGGACAGAAAGAAATTGAGAGGTAAGAGAAGAGAGAGAGAGAGAGAGAGAGAAACAGACACCTGCAAACCTCTTTTAGCACTTATGAAGCATTCTCCCTGCAGGTGGCTCAAATTCATTTGCTTCTTTATGTTGTATGTAGAAGCAAAACCACCTAGTAGTTATTGTTCTGAGAAATGCAGGTCATTTGGTGAGATATAAAGTACAACAAGACTCCATGAACACAAACACCAAATTAAAGAATCCCAGGGTATTATACATGATAAGAAGGATGAGAAAAACAAATAGCAACAAAAAAAAAAAAGGAGAAAAATAAAAAGTACTAAAGAGAAAATGATATCATTGAAAAAGACAAAGATATCCAGCCAATACTGTGCTGTATGTCCATGTCTCCTGTAAGGTTAGTGAGTACTTTTTTTTTTTTTACAAATTTGGGTGCACACATAATGGGAACATGTGTATATATATTGACGATCCTTTTGAATTTATCCTCTGACCAATATGTGCTGTCCCTGTCTGTCACTTTTCACCTTCTTTGCCTGAAAGACTGATCTAATGATTGATATTAGGATAGCTGTTCCTGCCCTTTGTTTGAATTATTTGCTTGGAATACTTTGTCCCAGCCTGGCACCTGGAGCTTCTTTTTGTCTTTCTTTTGAATGTGTGTTTCCTGGAGACACAGAATAGATGAGTCTTGCTTTAAAAAAAAAAAATTATTACTGATTTAATAATGATTAGCAATATTGTAAGATAACAAAGGTATAATTCCATATAGTTCCCACCACCAGAGTTCTGTGTCCCATCCCCTCCATAGGAAACTTCACTATTCTTCAACCCTTTGGGAGTATGGACCAAAAATTTTTATGGGGTGCAGAAGGTAGAAGGTCTGACTTCTGTAACTGCTTTTCTGCTGGCCATGGTGGGGTGCCCCAACACGATCGCCAGGGAGCCTGACAGGGTCATCTCCTCTGGACCTGCATTCAGACTTCAAGGAAGCTGGGCAGGAGGACAAGAATGGGTCGACGCATTCTCCCCCCATTATTGCTACAAATAATTATACTGTCACAATTGATTAATAATGCTTTGGCAGTGCCTGGTGGGAATGGAGAGTCAGAAGTACCCCCTCTCCCTTACACAGGGGCATATTTGAAAGTTACATTATGAAAGTGGGGAAGGTGGGTCAACATAGACGGACAAAAGAAGTCATGTTATGACTTGCCCTCATAGAAAGAATGCAGAGATTGAGGCCTCCCAGGTACAAGTTGATGTATTGAAACAAAGAAAGATTAATGGTTAAACTGTACCAGATCTAGATGAGCAGTGGTCCACGACTAGGCAAAGATCTGTATGGCCCCCATAGAAGATTAATGATAGAAATAGCCCTCAGCAAAAGTCAAAAACAATTCTGGGTATGACCTCCCCTGAGAATAGGGCAATACTAAGTATTGTACCATTCTTTACAGTTATAGGGGAGTAACATGTAGCCAACCAAAACCACAAAACTATGCTGTTATTGTTACTTCCTTATGAGCTAGTTGCTTAGGCAACCTGAATGTAACCTGAAAAAAGTATAAAAGCTATTAAAATTTCACTATTAAAATGAGTCCAGATTCACCCTCCAATAGAGTGTGGTGTCTATCTGTTCTCCCTCGCGCCGACTCCCGACCCACTGGGGAGGTTGCCTTCGAGACCCCTGACCCTCCTGCTGCTCATCCGCTGTGGTGGTCCGTGGCACCATGGATGTTGGCATGGAAAAATGATCCATATCCCCAACCTATCTTTCCCTAATGAGGTAGGGCTCTGGAAAGGTAAGACTTCAGGATACGCTGGTGAAGTTGTCTTGCCCAGGAAAGTCAGGATGGAATCATAGTAGCATCTGAAAGATAGTGGCTGAATGGTGGCAAGATATAAAGCAGGACAATTTGTTTAATAAACAGGAACCCAAAGGTAGGAATATTACAGTGAAATTAGAGGTCTTCCTTTGGGAAGAAGCTAGGAAATCTATTTTAGATATGTTCCAAAGGGCCTGTGACTTTAGTAATTTTGCCAGAGCCTGACAGCTAACCTGCAGGTGGATTAAAAATATTGTCTGGGAAGTTGGTGTCAATTTAGAACAGGTCCAGAAAGTTGAAATAGGGTGAGAGTACCTCCCAAATATGAGAAAATTTTATGAATACCATTAACTGTTTGGGTTTTGCTTTTTTTTTTTTTTTTCATTAAGTCACTCTAAATCTTTTGACTGGCAGATTTAAGCCTTTCATATTTAGGGTGATTATTGGTAAATGTGGGTGTGCTTAGAGCCATTCTGGTTTTTTTCAAGGTTGTTTTATGTTCTTGTGGACTCATTTCCTGTTTGTTTCTGTTTGTTGTTTTATGTGGTTGTTTTTCTATAATGGTCTTGGCTACTGGATACATGTTCCATTTGTCTTTGTGCTATATTTTGTTTTGTGGTCATCTTGAATATTCTGCCTAATTTACAATATTTATAAGAGTCTTTTTCAAGTTGGTGTTGGTTCACCAACATTGGACCATGCCACTCTGTTTGCTCTCCCCTCTCCTGTGTCTGGTTTTCCCTGGAGTTGTTGTGTTCCTGGTTCCATTCTAATAATGAATATCTCATTCAAAGTTGGAATTACTTTGCTTCTTCTTTTCATATTTGGCTCCTCTCAGTAATTCTTGCTAGGCAGGTTTGGGAGTGGCAAATTTCTTCAGTTTCTTAATGTTTTCAAAATTTTTATTTATATATTTGGTTTTTGTTGGATAGAGATAGCCGTAAATGAAGATTTGAAGGAGGTGGCAGAGAAGGAGAGAGACAGTGTACCTGCAAAGCTGCTTTACCACTCACAAAACTTTCCCCCTGCAGGTAGGGATTGAGTGGGGTGGGGTGGTTGAGCCAGTGTCCTTGCATATTGTTTTATTTGTTTATGTATTGTTATTAATAGTTTGTTACAAGATTGTAAGGTTGCAATGTATAGTTCCATACAGCCATAAGGTTGCAATGTATAGTTCCACACAGCACCCACCACCAAAATTCTGTATCGCCACCTTCCCACCTCACAAAGATAACTGCCATAGTTCTTATACGTCTTACAGTTTGTTTGCTTCTGTTTGGATTTTTTTTTCTTGGCAAGTTCATGTAAATCAGATCTCTAGATTCCACATATGCGTGACACTATCTGGTAGTTGTCTTTCGTCTCTACTTATTTTATTAAGCATAATCATTTCCAGTTCCATCCATTTTGTCCCAAAGGACACAATATTGTCTTTTTTGATTGCAGAGTAGCATTCCATGGAATATACATCCCATAACTTCTTTAGCCAGTTGTCTGATGATGGGCATCTAAGCTGTTTTCACTCTTTGGCTATTGTGACTAATGCAGCTATGAATCTGAATTATTGTTTGAGTGTCTTTTGGATGAATGCCTAAGAGTGGTATTGCTGGGTCATAAGTTATTTCCATTTTTATTTGTTTAAGGACTCTCCATACGGTCTTCCAAAGGGACTATACTAGTTTGCATTCCCACCACCAGTGAAAGAGAGTTCCCTTGTCTCCACAACCTTTCCAACCCCTGTGATTTTCTGATTTGTTGATGTTAGCCATTCTCTCAGGTGTGAGATGACATCTCAGTGTAGTTTTAATTTGCATTTCTCTAATGATATGTTAAGTGGAGCATTTCTTCATATGTCTTTGGGCCATGTCTATCTCTTCTTTAGAAAACTGTTTAGTTCTTTGGCCCACTTTTTTTTAGTTGGGTTGTTTTTGCTTCTTTTGTAGATCTATACCAATTCTGTATGAATTGGTTTAAGGTAAGTTACTTGTCTGATGTGTAATGTACAAATACCTTCTCCCATTTACTTGGTTGCCTAGTTATCCTTGTATAATTTTCTTTTGCTGTGTAGAAGCTCTTTAGTTTCATGTAATCCCATTTATTTACTCTTGTTTTCATTTCCCATGCCCAAGGGGTTAAGTTTCCAAATACATATCTGATGTTAAGGTCCTGCAAAGTTTCACCAATATTTTGTTCTATAAATTTTAGAGTTTCTGGTCTAATATCTAGATTATCTGACTTGACCTTGATATATGGTGTTATGGGCTGGTCTAGTTTCACTTTTCCACATGTGGTGGTCCAATTTTCCCAGAACTGTCTGTTGAAGAGAACTTCTTTATCCTACTTAATGATTCTGGCCCCTTCATCATATATTAGATGGTTGTACATGTGTGGGTTTATTTCTGGGCTTTTATTCTGTTCAATTGATCCAAACGTCCATTTTTATTCCAGTACCATGCTACTTTGATTACTATTGCTTTTTAGTATAAACTGAAGTTAGTGAGTGTGATAACTCCATTTTTTTTCTTTTTCTTCAGAATTTCTTTGTCAATTCATGGCCTTTTATGGTTCCACATGAATTTTTGGACAAGTTGTTCAAATTGCTTGAAAAATGTCATTGGAATTTTGATAGAGATTGTATTAAAATTATAGATTGTTTTTGGTCAAATGGCCATTTTAATAATGTTTATTCTTTCAATATAGGAACAAGGAATATTCTTCCACTTCTATGTGTTTTCTCTATTTTTTTTTTTTTTTGCCTCCAGGCTTATGTCTGGGGCTTGGTGCCTGCACCACAAATCCACTGCTCCTGGAGGCCATCTTTTCCCCCCATTTTTGTTGCCCTTATTGTTGTTTTTATTGTTATTGTTGCCATTGATGTCATTGTTGTTAGATAGGACAGAGAGATAGGACAGAATTAATGGCTGACAATTCCTATCTTTTAATATTTTGAGTATTCCATTCTACTTCCTCCAAGCCTCTAAGGTTCATGAAGAAATATCTGATGAAAACCTGATGATTCTGCCATTGTATGTAACTTTGTTCCTTTCCTTGACAGCCTGCAATATTTTCCCCTTGTCTCTGGTTCTGGATAGTTTTACAATGATATGTCTTGGTTTATGTCATTTTGGATTCAAAAATTTAGGTGTCCATTCACCTTCTTGGATTCCCTATAACATTGTTCAGGTTTGGACATTTTTCTGCTAAAATTTCTTTGAAGATGTTCTCTACTTCTTTCTCCCTATCCTCTTCCTTAGGGATCCCAATAACTCTGATGTTGATCTTTCTGATGGAGTCTACTATTTCAGATAGTAGTGCTTCATTTTTCCTAAACCTTTCCTTTCCAAGAGTTTAAAATTCATAGTGTGTTGATTGTGTCTTCTAATGTTGATATTCTCTCCTCCACCTGATCATGGCTACCTCTGAAACCTCTTATATCAACCTGAACTGCATTCATAGTGTCATTTAAGCCCAGCTGTTCATTTGGAAAGTTTTTTTTTTTTTCCTGTACTTTGCAATTCTTTTGTAAAATTATCACTGAGTTATTGAATCTTAACTTTATTTTCTTGAGCTGATTTCATGAGTTTCATAAACTCTGTCATTTTTTTCTAGATCTGTGTCTGTCTGGTCATTTGGGTTTTCTGTCATTGCTGTCTGTGTATTTCTCAATTTCTGCATTTAGTGCTCTTTTTGTTGATGGAGGTGCTGTGGCTAAGGCATTAGCCTTCCCTGTTTATATATCCTGATGGGGGGAGGGAAAATTTATCCTGAGTCAGCAGGCTGGGTCAGTGTCCCTGATGTCAATATAAGGTATCCTTGCTGCTGTTCTAGCCTCTGTAGGGCAATAGTATTGATAACTCAAGAACTCATAGTTGTAAAATGATGAGTTTTTAGGTATTTTTTAACAGTTTTTTGTAGCTTAAAATTGGACCTGGAAGTGGTGCAGTTAAGCTACCAGTCTCGCAATTTGGTGCTATCCATCCTTGATCACTGGTTTTTAGCGCTGACAATTGCTTACTCACCTCCATTCAGTCCACAAGCCAAACATATCTGTAGTCACCTGTGACTTAGGTGGCTTTCTTTTTTCTTTCTTTTCTTTTTTTTTTAACAGTTGATTTCTTGACTTAGACTCTGAAGTGGTGCATCTCAGCTATCACTCTCCCAGTTTAGTGCTTGCCATATCTGAATACATTTTAGTACTTGGAATTTCTCATATGTCTGTATTCATCTGTGGCTTGATGGGTTTCTGGAGTTTCATGGCTGTATTTTGTTGATTTTTCAGGTAATTTTTCACTGCTTTTTCTAGTTGTCAGGGAAGAGCCAAACATGGCTGCTGCTATTCCACAGCCATGCCTCTGGAAATCTCCTATTGAGATTTTTTTTTTTTTGTAATCCAAATACAGTTTTTTTTTTTTTTTTTTTTAAGTAAGGCAATACAATGTGTAACTTTGAGGTAGAAATCTGAACTCTTTGGAAGATAAGCATAATTAGCCCAAACCATTACTTGTATATTCCTTCTGGGTTTTTTAGCTGGATGGAAAAGCAAAAAAAAAAAAGACACAAAACAACAACAACAAAAAGAACCAAAGTGCTGATTTCATTGGGATGCTCTAAGGCCAGGTGTTAATTGTGCTATGCTACAGTCATTTGGCATAACTAGTCTCAGACATTAATGCTGACCGTGTAAGTTAACAACTTGGTAGGTCTGCGATTGTCCAGGGTTGAGCAAGAAGTGCTGAGCAGTAAATGTAATCCACAATCCATAAAATTAAGCCTGGTGGAGAAATGCAGTTCAAGGACATTTAAAACAGTTAAGCAAGAAGAAAAGCAAAACTGATGTTCAGTTACATTTTCTGAGTGGTGTGTTGGGCTCATGATGTGGAAGTGACCCTTTGAAAAGGTTAATGGGCCTCCATAGTTAGTGAGAAGCTGAGCCTTTCCCTTAGGACGTGATTAGGTCTTTAGAAAGCCTGTAGCAGGTATTTCTAGAAACTTTCTGCTGTGGATTCCCTCTCAACTGCTGAACATACGAAGCTATTAATTTCATGTTAGAGTCCTCAGTTCCCCTTCATAAAGACTGTTGTTTTCCTGCCTCTCTGCCCTCATTACTCCCAACTGTCTCATTGCCCTCCCTAAGAGCTTAATGTGAGAGAATGTTGGGGGTACTAGGATGGTCTGAGGCAATTGCAAAAAGGAAGAAGCAGAGCCTCAATACATTGAAGTTTTTCTAAAAGTTCATTGCATCCAACCACCTTTCTGAGTTCTGCATTGCCCATCCAAACCCAGCCATCAATAGCCATGCTGAATGATAATACAGCTCTTAAATTACTCCTCTGTCATGAAAATCAAAACAAGCTCAGGCTTATCTCTTTGTCTTAGGAAGAGACTCTAAATATAGAATAAGAATATGGAAATATGATTTTTATATTAACTTCAGAACTATTTTCTTGTAATTCATCACTAATTATACCTCTCCAGTACCATACCCAACAACAATTCCTGTGTAACAACACTTGTGAAAAATAGTCAACCAATTCAAATTGTGTAAGACCTGGCACTTACTTGAAATATACTCAGTGATGGCGTGATGGTGACTGAGAAAGAACTAAGTGATATTTAGAAGGCTGGAAATGTCAGTTCAATCCCCAAGCTCCAAGGAAGGCATAGAGGATGGTGGTTGAGTTCAATTACCAATTTATAACTGAAATTTACTTGTGGGATATGGTATTATCCAAGGGTCAGCAAAATAGCTTACTTGGATAGTCCACTGCTTTGCCATGTGTGTGACCTAGGTTTGAGGTCATCCCCCCCCACACACACACAAATTAATTAAAGGAAATTTCAGTGCTGCAGTTTCTCCCTCTCCCCACTGTCAGGGAGGGGGGAGTCATCTCTGGCATCAGAATTGAGTTGAATTGTAAGACATCTTATGGTAGCTGAAAATTGCTAGATAGTATGGGGAAACCCCTGCCAAATGTTGAAACTGGGTGCTCAAAAGAGAATAATAGTTCAATTTGTCTTCTCTGTCATCAAAATGTCTTTTATTTTTGAGTGATTAGAAAAGTTTAAGGTTTTTTTTTTTTTTCCAGCTATACTAGCTGTGATGTATAATAACGATAAAGTTTTGTTTAAGATTGTTTTCAAGTTTGGAAAAGCCTCTGTAAGTTTCTTTTATATATAAGCTCTAAGATTTGTAATTTTTTTCAGAGAATGTTCTGGCTCTAAACACTTTACACCTTCTCAACATTACCTATAAACACCCGATTCAAGGCACTATGTGACACTTTTATAGTGCCATATAGTCCCCAGTCTCATATCTTTATGACGTGATTGAACATGGTGAGCCAGCATAATCAGTAAGAGGAATATTCCTGGAAACAGTTTTTATCACTAGCCTAAGTTATGTGCACAGAAGTGAGTGATCATTTTGCAATGTCTACATGTATCAAGTAGTTATGTTATATATTTGTGTTGATATTATATCAGCTATGTATCTACAATAAATAAAAGATGCATACTAATCAAGATTTTAAATTTTTAGTTGAACAAGGGGCTGAAGAGGTGGCTTAGCAAAAGAGCACATACCTTTACTTTATATGCATGAAACTCTAAATTTAATCTCCAACACCCTTTAAAGTGGCTGAGTGGTATTTTGCTTCTCTCTCTCTCTCTCTCAATAGTTCTTAAGGGCTGGTAAGATAACTCAGGTGGGTGGCTACCTGCTTTTCCTTCTGTGCAGGCCAGGTTCTAACCCCTCTACTATCTCTTCTTTCATCTGAAAATTCAGGCTAAGGGCTAGCAAAACATTATAACACTTGAGAAAAAAGACTCATGCCTGAAGCTCCAAGGTCCCAGGTTCAATACCCATGTACCACCATAAGCCACAGCTAAGCAGTTATGTGGAAGGAAAGAGAGAAAGAAGGAAAGAGAGAGAGAAGGAGAGAAAGAACAAATAAAAGAAAGAAGGAAGGAAAGGTGGGAAAGAAAAGAAAGAAAGAAGGAAGAAAGGAGGGAAAGAAGGAAGGAAGGAAGGAAGGAAGGAAGGAAGAAAGGAAGGAAGGAAGAAAGGAAGGAAGGGCTAGCACATAGTGGTAAAAGTGGTAAAAGTCTGATGAAAACCACACAACAAAAATCCTTTTAAATTATTAAAAATATTAAAAAAAAAAAAAAAAACTTGAGTCGCCAAGTATTGACACACCTGGTTGAGCACACATGGTATAATGTGCAAGGACTCAGGTTCAAGCCCCCAGTCCCACTTGCAGTGGTAGATTCTTCTCAAGTGTTGAAGTAGGAGCACAAATCTCTCTCTCTCTCTCTCTCTCTCGCTCTCTCTCTCACTATTCCTTCTCAATTTCTAGCTCTATCAAATAAGTAAATGATTTTTAAAAAAGAAAAAGTCATTTTAAAAAATAACTTGAGCATGAGCCCCCCTCCACACACACACACACATGCAAAACATTGTGCATTCAAACAATTGTATCCTTGTTTCAAGTACTCTAATTGGAGTTAAAAAAATATATATATATATATCCATTGCCACTCCAATGCCATCTTGACATAAAGCAGTATGGCAGAGAAGGGAGACCACTTGGGAAAAGATAATGGACTTAATTAAGTGGAGTTATAATTTACTTTTGCAAATAACAAAACATATGATCTTGGCTTAAGAGAGACCTGCAGAAATGAGGGGTCAAGAATCTTGATCCCAATTAGTTTCACAGAAATCTGTTTCTGCCTGTGAATCCTCCAATGAAAAGGATCAGCCTGAGACAAAGAGAATAATCCCACATAGACCCATCTTGATAAGAGAACAGAGAAACAGTAGCATCACACAGAATCGGGAAGTGGGTTACTCATCTACCTTATAGTGACTCTGGCTTTGAGATGTAACACAAAACTTTATGTAGTTACTGGCAGCTTGAATAATCCTCATTGTGGGGGCTGTGGTACTGTCTTCCAGTGAAAATCCATATATCCTTATCCAGACATCAGCCATAGAAAGGAAAACTGTTGACAAATTGTGTCTTTTCAAGTTAGAGTCAACCTCGGAACTGAGAATCAACTTTTATGAGGAAGGGTCATTTTGTGTGCCTATCACATAAAGTTTTCACTGGGCCTATAACCATTTAACTTGCCTTTTTTTTTTCTATGGACAGAGAAAGGAAAAAGTATCTAGAAACTTGGTTTTGCATTTAGATAAGAAGACAATGCTGACCCTCTCCTTCTCTACTAGATCATACTATTTTTCAAAATAAATGTAAACTATCTTCCCAACTACAAGTTTCTCAAGGATATAGTTGTTCCTTATGCTTAAATTATTTGTGTATTACTTGTGTTTTTAATATACAATGTATATACTGGACATCAAGCCCTGGTTAGCACAAAGAACCTTTCATATATATTTAGATTATTCAAAGGAATTTAACAGTTGAGACAAAAGTTGACTTGCATAATTTATGTACATTTTTTCTTTTTCTGCTCTTCCTTAGTTCCATCATCTGTCCTTTGTTCTCTAATTCTGACTGAATTTAGAACTTCAAATGGCAAAAATCTGAGCCTTAGCTTTATCACTAGCTGTGTAACTTAGTCATTGTGAGACTATAAAATGAACCTCAGCAGTGAACTTCTCAAAATTGTCTGGAGGAGCTAATGAATCTCAACCATCTTAAAACAAGTGTTGCAATTTTATTGTGAATGTTTTACTATATCCTTCTTACTATTCTGAAATAAAATTCATAAATAGCATAATCTTCAGCCACACAATTTTATATTGATAAAATATCAATATAAGGCACATAGGTGACAAAAAAAGCATACAAGAGGAAAGTGCTTTGTAATAATTTGTGAATATTTAAGCAAAGCTACACAAGACAACATAAAGAATTTATCTGATGCTTGCAACTACAATTTTCACCATGTATGTGCCAAGTGCAGGCTAATAGATATGAGCTCTATTACCAACTAAAATATAGAACACAGTATAAAGTACAGTCTTTTCTTGATTTGCATAGCATGAAGTCAGGGCCTAAAGTCTTCACCCAGTAATCATGGCTGATATTTCTGGTATTCCAAGCCCTTCCTGATGTTATTTAGGGCTCCTAACCCCAAGCCATCTCTATATTCCCATTCTATTCCTCCCAAGAGTCATCTCATTAGAATACAAATATAAATTATTATTATTAGTACTATTATTATTATTTTCTACAAAGATTTTTCCTTTTGGATTCAAGCCTGAATACTTCTACCACTCTTGGTGGGCTCCTTGTTTTATTTTTTTAATTTTTTATTATCTTTATTTATTTATTGAGTAGAGATATCCAGAAATTGAGAGAAGGGGGGAAATAGAGAGGGAGAGACAGAGAGACACCTGTGAAGCTTTCCCCCTGCAGGTAGGGATGGGGGAGTCATGTGCACTGTAACATGTGCACTCAACCAGGTGTTCACCACCTGGCCTCCTTTTTAAAAAATTTTTGTTTTTTACTTATAAAATAGAAATATTGACAAGACCATAGGAATAGGAGGGGTACAATTCCACAGAATTACAGGGTCATATGGTTGGTCCATTTCTAGCCTTCTGAGAGTTCTCCAGACTTCTCTCCACTGCGGTTAGACCAATTGGCATTCCATCAGTAGAGCAGGAGGGTTCCTTTGTCCCCACAACCTCTTCAGAATTTGTTGCTGTTATCTTTTTTATTTTTTAGCTTTTTTAAAATTTTAATTTATAAAAAGGAAACACTGACAAAAACCATAGGATAAGAGGAGTACAACTCCACACAGTTCCCACGACTAGAATTCCATATACCATCGCATCTCTTGATAGCCTTCCTATTCTTTATCCTTCTGGGATAAAGAATGGACAAGGGTCATTGTGGGATGCAGAAGATGGAAGGTCTGGCTTCTGTAATTGCTTCCCCACTGAACATGGGCATTGGCAGGTTGATCCATACTCCTGTCTTGTCTCTCTCTTTCCCTAGTGGGGCAGGGCTCTGGGAAAGTGGGGCTCCAGGACACATTGGTGGGGTCGTCTGCCCAGGCAGTCCAGTTGGCATCATCTTAGCGCCTAGAACCTGGTGGCTGAAAAGAGTTAACATATAGAGTGAAACAGTTGACTAATCATGAACCTAAAGGCTGGAATAGTTCATATGAAGAGTTGGGTATCTCCATTTTGTAGATAGTAATCCTAGTTTAGTTATATTACAAAGAGCCTATGACTACACTAGTTTTTTTTTTTTCCTGAGCCTGACATCTGATATGCAGGTGGATCCAAGTTATTGCCTGGGGAGATGATGTCATGGCTGAAAAAAAAGGACCAGAAAGCTGGATCATGGAAGAGAGTAGCTCCCAAATATGAGAAAGGTATATAAATATCTTTGACGGTAAACCCCATCAATTTGATCTCATCTAGGGCTAATATTCAGCTTAGGAGTCTATGTGACCTCTGCATCCCTGTAGATATGAGCTCACATTCTGTGATCATGAGTAGGAATGTTTCAAGCTGCCCCAATATCAGGACCTATCTTCCTCAGGTGGAATATAGAGTATTTTGTCCATCCTTCCTTTGGAGGATGGAACATTCTCTACCATTGTTCATCCAAGTTGAGCACAATGTCCTATGGGGGCCCATAAAGGGGTCTATTGTGTTCTTCCTGATAGAGATGACCTGTAACAATGGAGAGAGGGATGTATTCGAGGTCTATGTCCATCATGTCTGTTTGGGAATCTCAGGACTCCCTGAATAGGGACCCAGCTGATGGGGTAGCCTGATAGTAACTAAAGAGTCATCGTTAAAGTATGCCAGTCTCTTGCCCTTATTCAGCTTTTGCAGTCCTTACTTTGATAAGGTTAGCTTTGGAGTGACTGAGGGAAGTATAATAGGAAGTAGGTGAGGAGGGTATCTAAGTAGACACTATTTCACTAGGAACTTTATGGTGTCTTTTTAGGTCTTTCTACTTGCTTGCTGCACAGACTGCAGACTATTGGGCACTTTTGCTCTCAGTTATATATTTTGCC
The DNA here is from genome assembly GCF_950295315.1 of Erinaceus europaeus. NCBI lineage: Eukaryota > Metazoa > Chordata > Mammalia > Eulipotyphla > Erinaceidae > Erinaceus > Erinaceus europaeus. The sequence continues at coordinate 31,804,485 of NC_080178.1, forward strand.
CTAATTTGTGGATACATGTGAACATATGCCCTATCTCATGGGACCTTGTCTATATCTAGGTTTTGGAACTTTTTTAGGAAGTGAACCACCTGAAATGGAATTAGAGAATCCTATGAGAGGAAAGGTCTTACCTGAGTAATGAGGCTGAATGGTTGACATTTTATGCCTGATGTCTCTGGACACAGTATGCTTAGGTGGTATTCATTGTGTTGATTAGGTTGGGATCAGCAGATACAATATCATTTGGTATGAATTGAGAGAAGTATTCAGGAAAGTGAGCCCCACCCTAGGGATTCCAGGACTGGGAGAAATGTGGGTTTTATAGAGGAAGTGGGAGTTTCCTGCTGTCTTAGTGTTTAAGAAGGCAATAGTTATTGCTGTAAATCAAATTATTTGGCAATTGGGTTAACTTTGAAAATCCCTTTGTTAGGACTTGCTGTATCATGCACAACATCACCATAATTTATATCCTTTGACATTATTTGTATATAGCTGTGTCTTATTGAGTAGTATCACCGGTTGCTTCTGTTCTCCCTAGTCTAACCTTTTAAAAGAGTCAATTTCAAAGACTCAGCATATGGTCTGTGAATTAAAAAGTTTGAGACATTCAATCAATTTTCCCCTCTCATATTAATTAAATAGTGATTTACATGACTATAAGTTAATAGGAGTGTGCATAAACACCATTCCCACCACCAAAAGACTGTGTCCTATCCACCCCCCCCCCCCCCCGAAGCTGAGCATCCACCCTTACCCTCAACCCAGAGATTTTTATTTTGGTGCCCTACTCCAAAGCTGTTATCTTTTCTTTTTTTTATTTTTGTTGTATTTTATTTTAGTCTCTTTTGTTGCCCTTATTGTTTCGTTGTTGTAGTTATTATTTTTGTTGTTACTGATGTCGTTGTTGTTGGATAGGACAGAGAGAAATGGAGAGAGGAGGGGAAGACTGAGAGGGGGAGAGAAAGACAGACACCTGCAGACCTGCTTCACCGCCTGTGAAGTGACTCCCCTGCAGGTGGGGAGCCGGGGGCTCGAACCGGGATCCTTACGCCGGTCCTTGCGCTTTGCGCCACGTGCACTTAACCTGCTGCTACCGCCCGACTCCCGCTGTTATCTTTTCTAATGCATGTCATTCTCACAGGAGTGAATTGGTGCCTCATTGTTTTCTTTATTTGCGTTTCTCTGACAAGCAATGACTTGGAGCACTTTTTTGTATGTTTGTCAGCCTTTTGGATCTCTTCTGAGGTGAATATTCTGTTCATATTATTTCCCCCCATTCTGGATGGAGTCATTTGTTTTCTTGTTGAGTTTAGTGAGCTCTTTTTATATTTTGGTTATTAGTCTCTTGTCTGATTTATGGCATGTAAAGATCATCTCCCATTCTGTGAAGTGTCTCTTTGTTTGGGTAGTGGTTTCTTTTGCTGAGCAGAAACTTTTTAATTTGATGTAGTCCCACTGGTTTATTCTTGTCTTAATCTTCTTTGTAATTGATTTGTTTCATTGAATATGTCCTTAAAATTTATATGGAGATGAGTTCTGCCAATATTTTTCTCTAAGTATCTGATAGTTTCTGGTATAACATTCAAGTCCTTGATCTACTTGGAGTTTACTTTTGTGTTTGGTGAAACATAGTGATTCAGTTTCATTCTTCTTCATGTTTTAACCCAATTTTTCCAACATCATCTGTTGAAGAGACTCTTTGTCAAAGATTAGATGTCCATATGTGTGGGGGCTTACTTCTGGGCTCTCAGTTCTATTCCACTGGTCAGTATGTCTATTCATGTTCCAGTACAGTTTTTATGACAATGGCTCTATAATACAATTTGAGATCTGGGAGTGTGATGCCTCTAGCTCTGTTCTTTCTTTTGAGGATTGTTTAGGCAATTCTAGATCTTTTCTCATTCCAGATAAACATTTGTAGCTTTTGTTCTATTCTCTTATAAAATGTGGTTGGGATCTTGATGGGGATTGCATTAAATTTGTATATGGCTCTGGGTAGTATATTTATTTTAATGGTGTTAATTTGAAGCTTCTTTTTTTTCAAGGTGCTCCTATGTAGTGTTTGGGAGTTTGAGTCCTGGTCCTCAGGCATGGTCAAGTATGTGCATTAATAGGTAAGCTATTTCCTAGGCCTTATAAGAACACCCTTACTACTTTTGAAATTCAGAGCCTTTTAGGGACTCTGTACCTGAGTACATTTGTACAATGAGCAAATATATATATATATATATATATATATATATATATATATATGATTGTACCACAGCACTTCATAGATATCATTACTACTCTTCGATTTTTAGAACAATAAAAAGTGACTCTACAGTTTTTCGAAGTACCGTTGGCAGGTTCTTATATGTATTTACTATAATGATCCTGGTTGTCTGACAGGTTATGTTATTGATATGGTAAATTACCCTTACAGAGAAGTAGGGGCATTGAAACAGAGATAGTTTCATAGATATTAGGTAATTTAAATTCTTATTTAGAAAGCTGGGAGACAGCATAATGTTATGCAAAAGAATTTCATGGTTGAAACTCTTGAGCTTCCATGTTCAATCCCCAGCACCATAATAAGCAAGAGCTGAGCAGTGCTCTACTCTCTTTCTCTTGTCTTTCTCTCTTTATCTCTCTTATTAAAAACCAAAATGAATAAGAAAATTTTTGAAAAGCAATTGTTTACATACTCACATAAACAAACATGTGGAAGACACAGATAACATACACCTGTGCTAAGAAGCCTCGCCTAAATGAAAACTGCATCAAAATTAAATTTTAATTAAAATATAATTTCAATTAAATTTATTATAATTAAAACCAAGTGGCCCTAATAACATACATGTAAAGCCAGTATAACTATAGGATCTGAAATAAGTCAATCTGAGATGTCTTTTGAACTTTTTACCCATGGTCCTGAGGCTGTCTCCAGGTTTTGGTGAAAACCACAGGGGAGACTTTCACTCTGAAAAACCTCCTTTCCTGTGAATGGATGTTGCCAGGAATTCTCTGGATTGAGCATCATCTACTCCCAATGTGAGTCTCCTGAGCCTTGCCAAGAGGTTCACAGCCTTTCTCACTTTTACTGCCAAGTGATGGATATGCTTAGACTATTGTGGTGTGAATAATCCCCAATAAAATTGCATCATGGCCTGAGTCCTAAGTAAAGCCACTCCACTTGGGTGGGAATCAGCACTTCTTTTTCTTTAGAGTTGGACTCTATTTTAAAAATTTTTAAATACGTTTATTGATTTATTATAGGATAGAAACAGAGAGAAATTCAAAGAGGAAGGGGGGTTAGAAAGAGAAAGAGGCCTGAACTCTGTTTCATCACTCATGAAGCCTTCCCCCTGAAAATGTGAAGGGGAGGGGCTGAACCTGGATCCTTGTGCACTGCTATGTGAGTGCTTACCCAGGTGGCTACTGCCTGGCCTTGGCACTTTTAAGATATGAACCTTATATTACAGGGACGGTGCCTTCTTGACTAAATGCCACTGAAACATCACTATCCTTTTTATACTATTTTAGTTTTATGTGGGTAACACTGACATGCATCACTGGATAATTTAGGAGTCCACACCACGCCCATCAACATATCAACAACACTCCGTCTCTTGTTCCTTAACCTCCTCCACCTTTTTGTCCCTACTCTCCTCCCCTGGTAATTTCAGTTATAGAGTCAGACTCCAAGAGTCCGATTTGCTTGTTTCTTCTTCTTTTTTTTTTTTACTTTGTGTTTCACCTATGAATGACATCATGAGATATTTGTCATTTACCTTCTGATTTAGTTCAAGAAAAATAATTTCCAAATTCTACCCATGTTGTCACAAATAGCAAGATTTCATTTTGTTTAAAAGAGCTGAGTAATATTCCTTTGTGCACAGGTATCACATCATCTTTATCCACTCACATATCATTAGATACTTGGGGATGCATCCCCAAGAGTGTTAAAAGTACATTTTTGAGGGGCCAAGAGATGGCTTACATCAGGTGTGAAGCACACACCTGACCATGTGTGAGGCTGAGGGTTTGAGCCTCCAGTCACAACATGGGAGTACCACAGATAGGGAAGGTTTCACAAGTGGTGGATATATGTAGATGTGCAAAGACCTTTTCAGATTCAATATTTTTATATATTTTTAGATAGACACCTAGGAGTGCAGTTGCTGGTTCACATGGTGGATTTGATTTTAGTTCCTTTTTGCCACAAACATTATTGCTGCGGCTCTGTGCTGGCATGACTACTCTGCTGCTCCTGATGACGTTTTTCTTTTATTTTTAGTTAATAAATGACTGGAGGGAGAGAGAAAAAGAGCAAGAGAGAGACAGAGAGAGAGGGGAGAGACTTGCAGCACTGCCCCACAACTTGTGAGACTTCACCCCCTGTGTGAAGTTGTAACCCTCTTATCCTATGGTTTAGTCAATGTTTCCTTTTTATAAATAAAAAAATAAATAAATAAAGGTGTAACTCCTGCCCTTGGAATGCAATAGTGGAGAAATAAATGTCCCAGAACATAGGAAGTCCATATCACATGTCAAATGGAAACACCAACAAGACCATAGGATAAGAGGGGTACAACTCCACACAATTCCCACCACCAGAACTCCATATCCCATCCCATCCCCTGATAGCTTTCCTATTCTTTAACCCTCTGGAAGTATGGACCCAAGGTCATTGTGGGATGCAGAAGGTGGAAGGTCTGACTTCTGTAATTGCTTCCCCGCTGAACATGGGCGTTGACGAGTCCATCCATACTCCCAGCCTGTCCCTCTCTTTCCCTAGAGGGGCGGAGCTCTGGGGAAGCAGAGCTCCAGGACATGTTGGGTTTTTTCCCATTTAATGGATAGGACAGAGAAAAATTGAAAAGGGGAAGATAGAGAGGGAGAGAAAAAGATAGATACTTACAGACCTACTTTACCACTTGTGAAGCCTCCCCACTGCAGGTGGGGAGCAGGGGCTCAAACCTAGATCCTTTTGGGTGTGCTTGCACTTAGTACTATGTGTGCTTGACTGGGTTTGCCAACAACTGGCCCCCTGTGATAATTTTTCTCCACACTCTAGTGAGCACTTGTTATTTCTAGTCCTTTTGCTACAGGTCATTCTCAGAGGTAAGAAGTGATATCTTACTGGGGTTTTGATTTGAATGAAATAATATTATGCAGTTGCTTTCTTTTTTGTTTGTTTGTTTGCAGAGACAGAGAGGAAGAGAGTAAAAGAATCAACAGCACTGAGGCTTTTTTTAATGCAGTGAAGGCTGGGCTCAAAGCCCCACAAGGCAAAGCAGCACACTAATCAAGTGAGCTATTTTGCTGATGCAGCAAGTTATCTTTCTTTTCCCATTTTCATTCTCCTCCCCTCTTCCTGCCAACATCAGTTGTCCGCAGTCACTGAGGAATTATAAAAGAGTGGGAAGACAACTATGTCCAAATCACCCATTTGCAGGGGATAGGGCAATGAGAAAAACAAACATTACCTAATTAGAAGGAAAATCCATCCCCATCCACAGGAGGTAAGACATCTGTACTATATAAGGACACACCTAATGAACTTACTGATCCATAGGAACATCATCATGTTCAAGTAATTTAGAAGCAGCTGCCAAAGGATTAGGGGGATGGTCTTGCTTGAGTTTGCTTTGGATGGTATGAAAAACAAAAGATGACATCAGACTTCCCTATGGGCATCTGTTTCATTTCACAAGGAAACTGAAAAGGAATTGCCTGTTCAGAACACAGCATATTTGGCAACAGGAATTCATTGAGTACCTTTGTGGCACTGACAATAACCAGTGTCAGCTGAAGATTTCTAGTACTGTGGAATATGTGTCCTTCGGGACTGACCACAAAACTTTGAACTTGGGGTTGGAGGCAGGAAAAAACTTAGGAGAGATAAGGTGATAATAAATAGGGTTAATTAGAATCCTTTCTGGAACTCACTTTGTTGTTCTCATCTGCTAACTTGCTCAGTTGTCTCATGGATGTTAGCCCTTTCATTTTTGTAATGTTTCTCTGAATTCCTTAAAGGTCACAGACATAAGCCAGAGGATATAGTTCAACATAAGAGCACACTTGAGGCCACAGAGGCCCCAAGTTTAGTGCCCAGAACCACCACATGTTAGAGTTGAACAGTGCTCTGGTGTTCCTCCCTCCCTCTCTCAACTGTCTATCTCTAATAAAAATAAGTAAACAGATAACTCTTTTCAAAAAGGAGGAGACATATTAGCATATCGAAACATTTAGTACTTCAGAAGTCAAAGAGAAAGTAAGTGACAAACTAAGAGGAATGGGTGAAAATCTTTAAATTTTTTTGTTGTTGCTCTTATAGGAGTAATAAAGTTGAGGCAGTGCTAAGAACAAACATAAAGTCTATATTTCAAATATGGAACAAACATAAAAGTTTGTTCTATATTTGGAAGTTTTCATTGAACCATCACTTAAAATTAGATGTATCGATGAACATAATAATAGTAAAATGTCTCTCTAGTGCCAAATGTTAAAAACCAGAAAACACAAGATAGGTTTCACCATCTCATTTTACAGATAAGGAAGCTCAAAGGGTTAAATTCTGGGCAGGGGTAGATAGCATAATGGTTATGCAAAGAGACTCTCACATCTGAGGCTCAAAAGTCCCAGGTTTAATTCCCTACACCACCATAAGCCGGAGTTGAGCAGTGTTCTGGTAAAAATAATAATAATATATATATATGAAAGTCTTAAAGGGTTAAATGCTTGCCATAGGTCTTACCACTAAAATGATGGAAGCAAATGACTGTGAACCCTTTAATTACCTTACTTAGACACAAGTCAATCCAGGAAATAGTGATCAGTAATTTGAAAAGTACTAAGAGAGGGAACTTATAACATAATATATGAAATGGGTAAACCAACAAGAAGAAATATGGAGAAACTAACCAGGACAACAGTACAGCTAAAGCCCCCCAAAGGGTGAAGCACAAAATAATGAAGTCAACATCCAAACATTAGCTAAGGAAATAATCACAGGAGTGAGTAAAGAGTTTGAAAGAATTGTAATTAGAAATACAGGAACAACAAATGAGACTCTGGAAGAAAACACTAACTATCTCAAAGTTATTAGAGAGCTGAAAGCTGAAATAGCTGAGCTAAGAACACAACTAGCTGAACAAGCTAAAACAGTATCAGAACAGGGTAACAAAATAGATGAACTCCAGAAAACAGTAGAGGGCAGAGAGAATAGAATCAATGAGGCTGAAGACAGAATTAGCAAGATCGAGGACAAATTAGAGACAACTAAAAAAGAAGTAAGAGATCTCAAAAGAGATTAAGAGATGCTGAAAACAACAACAGAGACCTATGGGATGACTTCAAAAGAAACAATATGCGCATTATTGGCTTACCAGAGGAAGAAAGAGAGGGAGAGGAAGAAAGCATTCTTCAGGCCATAATAGCTGAAAACTTCTCTAGTCTAGACAGCATCAAAGACATAAAGATTCAAGAAGCCCAGAGGGTCCCAAACAGAATTAACCCAGACTTAAAGACACCAAGACACATCATATTTAAAATGGAAAGGAATAAGGATAAAGACAGGATCCTGAAGGCTGCAAGAGAAAATGTTAATGCAAATTAAAGCAATATCTAACTTTCATAATTTTTCTTATCATTAATTTTCATTGCTGAAAATTAATAAGTAATAATTCTTTTTTAAAAATAATTTATTTATAAAAAGGAAACACTGACAAAACTAAAGAATAAGATGGGTACAACTCCACATAATTCTCACCACCAGATCTCTGTATCCCAACCCCTCTCCTGATAACTTTCCTATTCTTTATCCCTCTGGGAGTATGGACCTACGGTCATTATGGGATGCAGAAGGTAGAAGGTCAGGCTTCTGTAATTGCTTCCCCGTTAAACATAAGCATTGGCAGGTCAATCCATACTCCCAACCTGTCTCTCTCTTTCTCTAGTGGGGCAGGGCTCTAGGGAAGCAGGGCTCCAGGACACATTGGTGGGGTCATGTGCCAGGGAAGTCTAGTTGGCAACATCTTAGCATCTGGAACCTGGTGGCTGAAAAAAAGTTAACATATAATCCAAACAAATTGTTGACTAATCATGAACCTAAAGGCTAGATAGTTCAGATGAAGAGTTGGGGGGTCTACATTTTGTACATAGATCGTAGGCCTATATTAGTTATATTCCAAAGTGCCCATGACTATACTAGTTTTTGTGGGGTTTTTTTTGTTTTGTTGTTTTTTTGAGCCTGACATCTGATATGCAGGTGGATCCAAGTTATTGCCTGGGGAGATGATGTCATGGCTGAAAAAAAAGGACCAGAAAGCTGGATCAGGGAAGAGAATAGCTCCCAAATATGGGAAAGGTATATAAATATCCTTGACTGTAAACCCCATCGATTTGATCTCATCTAGGGCTAATATTCAGCTTAGGAGTCTATGTGACCTCTGCATCCCTGTAGATATGAGCTCACATTCTGTGATCATGAGTAGGAATGTTTCAAGCTGCCCCAATATCAGGACCTATCTTCCTCAGGTGGAATATAGAGTATTTTGTCCATCCTTCCTTTGGAGGATGGAACATTCTCTACCATTGTTCATCCAAGTTGAGCACAATGTCCTATGGGGGCCCATAAAGGGGTCTATTGTGTTCTTCCTGATAGAGATGACCTGTAACAATGGAGAGAGGGATGTATTCGAGGTCTATGTCCATCATGTCTGTTTGGGAATCTCAGGACTCCCTGAATAGGGACCCAGCTGATGGGGTAGCCTGATAGTAACTAAAGAGTCATCGTTAAAGTATGCCAGTCTCTTGCCCTTATTCAGCTTTTGCAGTCCTTACTTTGATAAGGATAGCTTTGGAGTGACTGAGGGAAGTATAATAGGAAGTAGGTAAGGAGGGTATCTAAGTCTAAGTAGACACTATTTCACTAGGAACTTTATGGTGCCTTTTTAGGTCTTTCTACTTGCTTGCTGAATAGACTGACTCACTGCAGACTATTGGGCACTTTTGCTCTCAGTTATATATTTTGCCCTAATTTATGGATACATGTGAGCATACGCCCTATCTCATGGGACCTGTTCTATAACTAGGGTTTGGATTTTTGCTGGGAAGTCAACCACCTGAAATGGAATTAGAGAACCCTATGAGAGGAAAGGTCTCACCCAAGTAATGAGGGTGAAGGGCTGACATTCCATGCCTGACATCTCTGGACACAGTCTAAAATGAAGTATGCTTAGGTGGTACTCATTGTATTATTTAGGCTGGGATCAGCAGATGCAATATCATTTGGTATGAGTTGAGAGAAGCATGCAGGAAAGTAAGCCCCACCCTAGAGGTTCCAAGACTGGGGGAAATATGGGCTTTATAGAGGAAGTGGGAGTTTCCTGCTGTCTTAGGGTCTAAGTAGGCAATAGATAGTTATTGCTATAAATCAAATTATTTGGCAATTGGGTTGACTTTGAAAATCCCATTGTTAGGATTTGCTGTATCACACAAGACCTCGCCGTAATTTGTCCTGCTATACATATACATATATATATATATATGTATATATATATGTGTATTTTATACAGTAACACTACTGGTTGCTTCTGTTCTCCCTTGTTTAAGCTTTTAAGAGAGTCAGCATTTCAAAGACTCAGCTTATGGTCTGTGCATTAAAAATTTTGAGACATTCAATCACATTTTCCCCTCTCATATTAAATAAATAGTGATTTATATGACTATAAGTTAATAAGAGTGTACATAAACACCATCAGCACCAAAAGACTGTGTCCCATCCCATTCCCCGACCCATCCCCCAGTAAAGCTGAACATCCACCCTCACCCTGGACCCAGAGATTTTTATTCTGGTGCCCTACTCCAAACTCAGTCAAATCTTGCTTTGAGTTTCCCTTTCTGTTCTTCTTCCTCAACTTCTGTTTATGATTAGGATCATCTCATACTCTTCTTTTTCTTTCTGACTTAGCTCACTTAACATAATTCCTTCTAGCTCCATCCAAGAAGGGTCAGAGAAGGTGGGTTCATTGTTCTTAACAGCTGCATAATAAGCAACAATTCTTCTTGGCAAGACTGTGGAAAAAAGCTCCCTTACAATAGCTGGGGGGAACAAAAATTGATATAATCATTCTTGAAAAATTGCCAATACTTAGTAAAACTACCCATGCACTTGCTTTTGGACCAATAGTTTTTCTTCTAGGAATCTATTCTGAATATGTAAGTCCAGCAGTAGATAAACTCACAGTCACAAATTCACTCAGTACTAATAACAATTGCAAAATATTTGAATAAAATTAATTACACCTGCACAGGGGAGTATGGATTGTTTAAGCAATCTATAGCTTATTTACTTCAAGTAGTACTATGTAACTGTAAAATAAATAATAAGAGAGAAGAAAATAAAGAAATTATATTGGGGTGATTTCTAGGATATACTATAAAGTGATTTTTTAAATATATATTTATTTTTCCTTTTTTGTTGCCCTTGTTGTTGTGTTATTGCTGTTGTTACTGATATTTTAGTTGTTAGATAGGACAGAGAGAAATGGAGAGAGGAGGGGAAGACAGAGAAGGGGAGAGAAAGACAGACATCTGCAGACCTGCTTCACTGCCTGTGAAGTGATTCCCCTGCAGGTGGGGAGCCAGGGCTCGAACCGGGATCCTTGCCCTAGTCCTTGCGCTTGGCGCCACGTGCACTTAACTGGCTGTGCTACCACCAGACTCCCTATAAAGTGAATTTAAAAACTTTACAGAGTGTTTGTAAGACACTACCCTTCATATAAGAAAGAGATATAAGGAAATATATAGTTTTCTATTCATTTAGCAAAAGAAATACAGAAAAGAAAAATAGAAGCCTGTGGAACTATTTACTGAGACATCCTATGTAGGAAAAGGATGGAAAGAATGGAGAATGTGTAAGGAGTTTCAGGAAGAAGGAGCAGTGATATTTGTCAGTATATCTTTTAAAATATATAGCTCTGATTCAATAGGGACTGTATTGTCTCTCTCCCTCTCTCTTTCTCTCTTCATGTGTTTTGGGAAAATGTTGTGAAAATTATTTTCTATAGAACACATTATTGGGAGATTCTAATCTCCTTTAGGTTATTTCAGTAGTTTATAATTATAAATAAAACTGCTATAGTAGTATATAAATATTGCCATGTAATCTAGCTGGTATCACTGACTTTTTTTTTTTTTTTTCCTCTTATGAGAGTACTGCTTAGCTCTGGCTTATGCTGGGGCAGGGAATTGAACCTGGGACTTCCGGAGCCTCAAGCAGAGTCTTGAGTTATGAAAAGAGAGTCTCTTTTCATAACCATTATGCTATCTAAGCCTGCCCAGTATGACTGACTTTTTCATGATCATATTTCGATCATGAAGTACATTTATTGAATCCAAGTCAACGTAGTTTCTAGAGTTCTGGTGATACAGAAAAGTAAAATTGTTGTGGGAGCTGGTCCAGTGGTAGAGCACAGAAAAGTGAAATTGTACTTGTGAAGGAATGACTCATTTACATTCCCACAGCAGTATAAGGAAGGAGAGACAGAAACTTACTGTGGAGAATATAAATCTCAGACACTGAAAAGAGGTCTGTGAATCTGAATTTCATCAGTGGTAGCAGAGAAGGAGCTAGTTTGGGGGGGGGGGTTCTTTAACTGCAAGGGCATATCAATATTTTCATGGGAGGGTTTAGTACTGGTACAGTGACAGCACTAGTTATCTGGCAGTAGCTGAAACTAACAAATCTTCTGACAGTTTTTAGCTGTCAAAAATAGTTCACTCAGCATTTCCACCTTCATTATATTTATTCTTTTTTCTTTTTCTCTCTTTTTTCTGACCGAGAAAATTGGAGAGGGAAGAAGGAGAAAGCCTAGAGGGAGAAAGAGCGGTTCCTGCAGCACTGCTTTACTGCTTTTGAAGTTTTTCTGCAGCCAGTGGAGAACAAGGCCTTGAATCCAGGTCCTCACACATAATAATGAGTGTATCACTGCCGAACCCTCCCATTTAGTCTAATGATTCAAAAATCATTGATTCCTCTTGACCAGAGAATGTCAATATTTACTCTGAATTAAACGTTCTTTCACTTTGGTTACTGTTTGGGGCCCCTAAAGGGTAAAAGGGGTGTGCGTTTAAGGCATGGTTATCCTCCTTGACATAGACATTCAACCTCAGGAGGCCATCTGTCCCAAACTCTTTTTTTTTTCTCCTACTTTTTTGATAGAGATGGAGGTAAATTGAGCGGGAAGGAGAAACAGGGAGAGAAAAAGAGAGACAGCTACAACACTGCTCATCATTTATGAAGTACCCCCCTCCCTTGCAGGGGGAAACCAGGGCCTTGAACCTGGGTCCTTGTGCATAGTAATATCTGCACTCTACCAAGTGCACCACTGCCCATCCCCCTATTTATTTATTTTTACTAGTGACAGAGAACTAGAACATCACTTCAGCATATGTGGTCCCTGGCACAGAGTTTAGGGCTTCAGTCACACGAGTCCTGTTCCCTTATCCCACCAGCATCCTATTTTTTGTTTTGGAATATTTGAAATGGTGAAATTTATAAATTTATTCATGTGCCTTTTTCCTGTTATCCACCACAGAAGACAATACTGTGGTCCCATTCAAACTATACCTTGAAATTGACCAGTATAAACAATATTTGAAGGCAGAAAAGAAACTAGGAGGCTTGAAATGGGGGTAAGGGTAGGCATGTGTGAAGATAAATGTTCATGAGTTGACTCCTGGAGAGTTCTTTGACTTCAGCATATTTTCAAGGGGAACCTTTAATCTCTGAATTTAAGAATCATGGTGCCAGGTGGTGGTGCACCTGATTTAGCGCATGTGTTGCAATGTACAAGGACCCAGGTTTGATCCTCCATTCCCTACTTGCAGGGGGAATGCTTTGCAAGTGGAGAAGTAGTGATGCAGGTGTCTCTCTGTCTCTCCCTCTCTATCAGCTCCTTCCCTCTCAATTTCTGGCTGTCTTTACCCAATAAACAAAATAAAGATAATTTAAAATATTTAAAAAATTTTTTATATCTATTTATTCCCGTTTGTTGTCCTTGTTGTTTTATTGTTGTAGTTATTATTGATGTCGTTGTAGTTGGATAGGACAGAGAGAAATGGAGAGAGGAGGGGAAGACAGAGGGGGAGAGAAAGATAGACACCTGCAGAATGCTTCATCACCTGTGAAGCAACTCCCCTGCAGGTAGGGAGCCAGGGGCTCGAACCGGGATCCTTAAATTGGTCCTTGTGCTCTGCGCCACCTGCGCTTAACCTGCTGTGCTACTGCCGGACTCCCTAAAAATATTTTTTAAAGAAATTTATATAAAAGTGAGATAGAATCATTGATCTTTGGCATTGATAGATAGCTCAGCATTCCAGTACAAGACTTGAAAGCAAGGCCCCAGAGACCTAAGGTTTGAATCCCTGCACTGCCATATACCAAAGTTAAGGATTATTCTTATGTTTTCTCTCTCTCAAAAAGAAATAACTTTAAAAAATAATACATTGGTTCCTGGAAGATGGCAGACTGAGAAGCTGCTAGTGGCTTGAGCTCTGACCACCACATCTTCAGGAAACGGTAGGATTTTCTGCCTTTAGTAGGCCAGTCAATAAGGGATCCTAGAAGTGACACCAAGGAGGTGACTATAACTTAATTTGGGTTAAAAAATAGAGGAGAAAAAAAGGGAAAAAAAATTTTTTTCTTTGAAAATTATTAAGTACACCTCCTCCCCCTGCCTATAACCAGTCCCTGGGGACCAGCTCCTAGGAGGCTCCCCTGCTGAGCTTCTTTCTTTACCAAGATTCCTGTCCCACCAGGGAGTATCATTCATTCTAAGTCTATACCCTTCTGAAACCTCTGGCCTTTTTTCTTTTTAAGTAGCCAACCCCCCCACCTCACCCCACATAGCTAATTAAATAATTAAAAATAAATAAATAAATAAACTCTTTCCTTTCACCGCTCTTTTATGACTGTTCTTTTTCTTATCTTTTTCTTTTCTCTCTCTCTCTTTCTTTTTTTTTCTTTTTCTCATTCTTGTCATCCTTCTTCCTTAATCCTACAGCTTCCAAAGTCACAGGCCCCATCCCCCACACCACCAAACAGTGTACTTTTTAGAATTCACTGATAAACATTTGGGAATTATTTTGGGGAAGAATTCTGACTCAGAGTAGACTCTCACTGCGAGTATCTCTGCTCAACTTCGTTCCTCCTTTATCTACCCCTAGAATATACAGTGGATAGTAGATTTGCATAACTGTCTATTTCAGCTATCCTTGTCTGGTCCTGAGGTTTTTTTTTTTTTTTTTCTCTTTCTTAAGAATCAGCTGCCTCTGATCACGAGGTTTGAGGTAATCTGGGACAGGGTTTTTTTTTTTACCCTGCTCTATTTTATTATTAATATTATATAAAGGCATATATCTTCCGCCCCTTTAGGATGATCAGAATTAACTCTTAGGGTATCTTTCATTGCTATGGTAGTGGGCATCTTATCTATTGTGGGAGGAACTTGTCTCCTTACTACTACCTCCTCTACAGACTCTCCCCTCCCTCCTCCTCCTAGCTAATTAAATAAATTAAATTAAATTAAATTAAAAATAAAGTAATAAAAAAAAACTTTCCTTTCACTGCTCTTTAATTACAGCTCTTTTTTTTTCTTTTTTTCTTTTTGCAGGTGGGGAGCCCGAGATTCAACCAGGATTCTTACTCTGTACCTTGCGCTTCAAGTCATGTGTGCTTAACCCACTGAGGTACTGCCTGGCCCCTTATATTCTCAATTTCTGAGAAGCTAAACCCCAAAGGCTATTTTTTAAAAAATTTTTTATTTAAGAAAGGATTAATGAACAAAAACATAAGGTAGGAGGGGTACAACTCCACACAATTCCCACCACCCAATCTCCATAACCCACCCCCTCCCATGATAGCTTTCCCATTCTCTAGCCCTCTGGGAGCATGGACCCAGGGTCATTGTGGGTTGCAGAAGGTAGAAGGTCTGGCTTCTGTAATTGCTTCCCCGCTGAACATGGGTCCATACTCCCAGTCTGCCTCTCTCTTTCCCTAGTAAGGTGTGTCTCTGGGGAAGCTGAGCTCCAGGACACATTGGTGGGGTCTTCAATCCAGGGAAGCCTGGCCAGCATCCTGGTGGCATCTGGAACCTGGTGATTGAAAAGAGAGTTAACATACGAAGCCAAACAATTTGTTGAGCAATCATGGATCCAAAGCATGGAATAGTGGAGAGGAAGTGTTAGGGAGGTACTCACTGCAAACTCTAGTGTACTTCTGCTTTCAGGTATATATTTTGCAGTAGTTTATGGGTACGTGTGAACATAAGCTCTCTCTCACAGAAACTGGTGTATATCTAGGTTTTGGGACTTTGTTAGAAAGTGAACTACCTGAGATGAAATTAGAGTGTACTATAAAAAGAAAGGTCTCACCTGAGTAATGAAGCTGAAGGGTTGTCATTCCACACATGAAGTCTCTGGACACAGTCTGAGGTGAAGCATGTTGAGGTGGCAATCATTGCGTTGGTTAGGTTGTGATCGGTGGATGCAATATTATTTGGTATGGATTGGGAGATGCATACGGGAAAGTGGGCCCTATCCAAGGGTTCCAGGACTGGGGGAAGTAGGGGCTCTATAGTGGAGATGTGAGGTTCCTGCTGTCTTAGGGTTCAAAAAGACAATTGATAGTTAATGTTATCAACATATTATTTGTTAATTGGGTTAACTTTGAAAAGTCCTTTTGTTATGGTTTGCTGTACAGTATCCAGTATCTTGTATATAGCTGTGCTATTGGATGCTTCTAATTAGCTTGGTCTAGGCTTTTGAGAGAGTCTGTATATCAGATACACAGCCTATATATTAAAAAGATTCAGTTTGTGTTTTGAGAAACTTTGAGACATACAATTGATTTTCCCCCTCTCATATTAATTAACTACTGATTTATATGTCTACATTTTGCTAGGAGTGTACATAAACACCATTCCCACCACCAAAGGACTGTGACCCATCCCTCCTGCCCACTCCCACTCCCCACTGGCCCAGGAAGCTGCATTTCTACCCCTCACCACTGGGTTTTTACTTTGGTGCCCTATACAGCTCTTTTTCTTATCTTTTCTCTCTCTTGTCTCTTTTTTTTTTTTTAATTTTTTTTTATCTTGTCATATACTTCTTCCTTCTTCTTTGCCTTTCTGAATTTGTGAATTATTTTGGGCAAGAAATCTGACTCAGAGTGGAATCTCTATGTGTGTATCTCTGCTCTACTTCCCTTTCCCCTCTTGTTACCCCTAGAATATACAGTGGATTGAGAGACACTGAAAACAACAACAGAGACATATGGGATGATCTCAAAAGAAGTAACATTCGCATAATTGGCCTGCCAGAGGAAGAAAGAGAGAAAGGGGAAGCAAACATTCTAGAGGAAATAATAGAAGAAAACTTCCCAGACCTGAATAACAGAAAGGACATCAAGATTCAAGAGGCCCAGAGAGTACCAAACAGAATCAACCCAGACCTCAAGACACCAAGACACATCATAGTCACAATGAGAAGAAGTAAGGATAAAGAAAGGATCCTAAAGGCTGCAAGAGAGAAACAAAAAGTCACATACAAGGGAAAACCCATAAGATTATCTGCAGACTTCTCCACTCAAACTCTAAAAGCCAGAAGAGAATGGCAAGATATCTATCGAGCCCTGAATGAAAAAGGGTTTCAACCAAGGATAATATATCCTACTAGACTTTCATTCAAACTAGATGGAGGGATCAAAACCTTCTTAGACAAACAACAGTTAAAGGAGGCAACCATCTCCAAACTGTCCCTGAAAGAGGTTCTAAAAGACCTCTTATAAACAAGAACATCACTATAATACTTGCAATATATCAGAGCAAACAAAAAAAATTTTTTTTGAACAATGGCACTACAATACATTAAATCCATAATATCAATAAACGTCAATGGCTTAAACTCACCCATCAAAAAGCACAGAGTGGGGGGATGGATCAGAAAACATAACCCAACCATATGCTGCTTGCAAGAATCCCACCTGTCACAACAAGATAAACACAGACTTAAAGTGAAAGGATGGAAAACTATCATACAGGCAAACAGACCACAAAAAAAGGGCAGGAACAGCCATTCTCATCTCAGACATGATAGATTTTAAATTAAAGAAAGTAATAAAAGATAGGCAAGGACATTACATAATGATTAGTGGATCAATCAGCCAAGAAGACTTAACAATTATTAACATCTATGCACCCAATGAGGGACCATCTAAATATGTCAAGCACTTACTGAAAGAATTGCAAAAATACATCAATAGTAATACAATAATAGTGGGAGACTTCAGTACCCCACTCTCACACTTAGACAGATCAACTAAGCAGAGAACCAACAAAGATACAAGAGAATTGAATGAAGAGATTGATAGACTAGACCTCTTGGACAATTTCAGAGTCCTTCACCCCAAGAAACTGGAATACACCTTCTTTTCAAATCCACATAACACATACTCAAGGATAGACCACATGTTAGGCCACAAAGACAGCATCAATAAATTCAAGAGCATTGAAATCATCCCAAGTATCTTTTCAGACCACAGTGGAGTAAAACTAACATTTAACAACAAACAGAAAATTATTAAAAGTCACAGAATTTGGAAACTAAACAACATACTCCTTAAGAACCACTGGGTCTTGCATTCCTGCGATGAATCCCACTTGGTCATGATAAACAATCTTTTTGACATGTTGCTGTATCCGGTTGGCCAAGATCTTGTTTAATATTTTGGCATCTATGTTCATCAGAAATATTGGTCTGTAGTTTTCCTTTTTTGTTCTGTCCCTATCAGCTTTTGGTATCAGGGTGATGTCGGCCTCATAGAAGGTGGAAGGGAGTATTCCTGTTTCTTCAATCTTATGGAAAAGCTTAAGAAGTATGGGTACTAACTGTTTCCTGAAAGTTTTGTAGAATTCGTTCTGCTCTAATTTTAGTGATTTCTGTCCTTCTGGTTGCTTTAGGGTTTCTTTGTTCCTCTTCCTCTAAGTCCTTGAGGTGTGCAGTAAGGTTTGAGCTTTTTTTTGTTGTTTAATATGTGATTGTATGGCTATAACTATGCAGCTATCAAGAACAATGAACTCACCTTCTCTGACCCATCTTGGACTGAGCTAGAAGGAATTATGTTGAGTGAGCTAAGTCAGAAAGATAAAGATGAGTATGGGATGATCCCACTCATCAACAGAAGTTGAGTAAGAAGATCTGAAAGGGAAACTAAAAGCAGGACCTGACCAAATTGTAAGTAGGGCACCAAAGTAAAAACCCTGTGGTGAGGGGTAGACATGCAGCTTCCTGGGACAGTGGGAGGTGGGAGTGGGTGTGAGGGATGGGTCACAGTCTTTTGGTGGTGGGAATGGTGTTTATGTACACTCCTAGTAAAATGTAGTTATATAAATCACTAGTTAATACGAGAGGGGGAAAATTGTATTTCTCAAAGTTTTTCAAAACATAAACTGAATCTTTTTATTATATAGGCTGTGTAATTGATATGCAGACTCTCTCAAAAGCCTAAACCAAGTAGATCAGAAGCAACCAATAGAACAGCTATATACAAGATACTGGGTACTGTACAGCAAACCCTAACAAAAGGACTTTTCAAAGTTAACCCAATTACCAATTAATGTGATGATAACATTAACTATCGATTGTCTTTTTGAACCCTAAGACAGCAGGAACCTCACATCTCCACTATAGAGCCCCTACTTCCCCCAGTCCTGGAACCCTTGGATAGGACCCACTTTCCCATATGCCTCTCCCAATCCATATCAAATAATATTGCATCTGCTGATCACAACCTAACCAACACAATGATTGCCACCTCAACCTGCTTCACTTCAGACTGTGTCCAGAGACTTCAGGTGTGGAATGACAACCCTTCAGCTTCATTACTCAGGTGAGACCTTTCCTTTCATAGTATACTCTAATTCCATCTCAGGTGGTTCACTTTCTAACAATGTCCCAAAACCTAGATATACACCAGTTTCTGTGAGAGAGAGCATATGTTCACAGGTATCCATAAACTACTGCAAAATATATACCTGAAAGGAGACATACACTAGAGTTTGCAGTGAGTACCTCCCTAACACTTCCTCTCCACTATTCCAAGCTTTGGGTCCATGATTGCTCAACAATTTGTTTGGCTTCGTATGTTAACTCTCTTTTCAGTCACCAGGTTCCAGGTGTCATCAGGATGCCGGCCAGTCTTCCCTGGACTGAAGACCCCACCAATGTGTCCTGGAGCTCAGCTTTCCCAGAGACTCACCCTAATAGGGAAAGAGAGAGGAAGGCTGGGAGTATGGACCGACCAGTCAACGCCCCTGTTCAGCGGGGAAGCAATTACAGAAGCCAGACCTTCTACCTTCTGCAACCCACAATGACCCTGAGTCCATGCTCCCAGAGGGATAGAGAATGGGAAAGCTATCAGGGGAGGGGGTAGGATATGGAGGTTGGGTGGTGGGAATTGTGTGGAGTTGTACCCCTCCTACCCTATGGTTTTGTTAATTAATCCTTTCTTAAATAAAAAAGAAAAAAATAATAGATCCCTGCTCTTGGTTTTCTCTGAATAGCTTCACAACTGCATAATTTTCTTTTAGCCTGGTGAGTATGCTTGCTGTCATTCACATCACAATTTAAATTTAAAGTACGTGGACTACTTTCCTCAATAATCAGGTGGGAAAGTAAATAGGAGATACAATTTTTAATAAAAAAAAAAGATCAGTTAGCATAGAGTAAATCACTGTCTATGTGATAAGTAACCTGAATGCAGGTGCCAGGTTTGACTTCCCTTCCTACGAAGTTGGCTGAAATATCCATAGAAGATGATCTTTAAATATTTCCCTTAAAATAGCTACCCTGTATTTTTTAAGAACATAATTTTAAAACCCTTAGCTTATTTTTAATTTATAGTCCTTGAAAAAAAGTAAGTGGCTGGCCCAATCATTTATATCCTGGGTGAAAGCAATACATCTATATAAAAGTACAGTGATATATTTCTGTAGCTGGTTTAATGTGCTGCTCCTCGCCATGTATGTTCTGATTCATTGGAGAGTAGCAATCATGCCGACAGGCACTGTTCTTCAGTTCCCATCAGCGACAACTAAAGGCCAATTCAAGGTTGTGGTGGGGTCATGAATCTAACACAGTCACTGATAGAACAATTTCCCTTCCACACAGCATTGTCAGTGGGACACACTGGGAATAGCCAGGGAGGCTGGCTGTGTGTATCTCTATCTTGCTTTTCCTTTTGTTTCTGAGCTAGTGTCTGCTCTGTGTACCAATGCAGTTCCATTAGGGAACAGAGGGCCAGTCCGGGGAAAATTGATAAGGGAGAAAATTTCTAACGCCTCAAGAATTTGGGAAAAAAACATCTTGTCCCTCTGTGCAAACAAATCATATAACAGTGTATTGTGGGGGTGGGGGTTGTGCACAAAAGCAGGGAGAACAGAAGGAAAGGAAGAAATAAAGGCCTTCTGGTTGAGAACAAGAGAGGTCTCAGGGCATTACAAAGAAAATGTTTGCATTCCTGAGACTCTGAGGGTTAATTAAATAATGGAGTTCTTTGTTCTTTCATTCCCAAACAGTGTCTGAGTGAGAGGGGGTACTATATATGCAGCTGCTTTGTTTGTGCTTCTTTCTCATTCTAGTCTGCAGCCCACAGTACACTGAAAGCCAAAACGTACTCCTAGCAGGACATGGGGTAAGACAAGACTTAATCTAAACAGAGAGCACTTTGGGTGATACTTTCCTGGGTGGTGTCCTAACATTTGGGTAGTAAGTTTTAATACAGCTGATACTGAAAACATCAGGAAAGTGTGCTGAAGGATGAGAATTAAGATGAGACTAAGATGGTTGTGAGATAGTTTTACTCAAGTAGATGGTCTCAAGTCATAGTATTCAAAGAATATGGGCCTGATTGTCATCAGCAAGATTCTATGGCAGTTTCAAAATAGATTCAGGTCCATGCTGGTCACAGAGTGGTTAAAAACTCTCCCAAGGAAATGCAAATAAAGAGTACTATGAGATATCACCTCACACCTGTGAGAATGGCCTACATTAAAAAGACCATAAACCTCAAGTCCTGGCAAAAGTGAAGAAAAAGAGAGCCCTCCTACACAGTTGGTGGGAATATAAATGAGTCCAGACACCACAGAAGACGGTCTGCATGTTTCCCAGAATATTAAAACTAGATATATGATATAACCCAGTCACACCCAATCCTAGATATCTGCAACTATAAGTTAACATTAACCTGAGGGAGTCAGGTGGTAACCCAGCGGGTTAAGCGCACATGGCGCAAAGTGCAAGGATCAGCGTAAGGACCCCGGTTCGAGCCCCTGGCTCCCCACCTACAGGGGAGTCACTTCACAGGCAGTGAAGCAGGTCTGCAGGTGTCTATCTTTCTCTCCCCCTCCTCTCTCAATTTCTCTCTGTCCTATCCAACAACAACAATAATAACTACAACAATAAAACAGCAAGAGCAACAAAATGGAATAAATAAATATTAAAAAATTTTTTTTGAAAAAAGAACATTAACCTGAAAAGATGTTTCTCCTATGCTCACTGAAGCTCTGTTTACAACAGCCAAATATGGAAACAACTCAAACAAGCAGATAAAAACTGTGAGATGTGTAGATATAGATATATATTTTTAACAATGGAATACTACTCAGCTATACAAAAAATATGTAATCTTGCTATTGCAACAACATGAGTAGAACTAGAAGGATTGACACTACAAAAAAGAATGGAAATAGATGGCAAATTCCTTAACATAGTGGAGTCCATATACAGAGAACTTATAGCCAACATCATACTCAATAGGGAAAAACTGAAAGCATTCTCACTCAGTTCAGGTACTAGACGAGGCTGCCCACTATCACCATTATTCTTCAGTGTAGTCTTGGGAGTTCTCACAATACTAATCAGGCAAGAGAAAGGAATCAAAGGAATACGTATTGGGAGAGAAGAAGTCAAGCTCTCACTATTTGTAGATGATATGACAGTATACATAGAGAAACCCAAAGAATCTGGCAGAAAGCTACTAGAAATCATTAGGCAACAGCAAAATGTCAGGCTGCAAAACCTAACATACAAAAACTAGTGGCAATCCTTTATGCAAACATAAATCAGAAGAAGATATCCATTCACTATAGCAGCAAAATCAGCAAAATATCTAGGAATACGACTAACAAAAGAAGTGAAGACTTGTATACAGAAAACTATGAGTCTCTATTCAAGGAAATAGAAAAATGATACAAAGAAGTGGAAAGATATTCCATGCTTATGGATTTCTAAAACTTAGAGTTGAAAACTAATGGTATCTTATATAAAAAAAAAGAATTTACCATTTAAGGATGCATTTATGATTGTGAGGCTAGGGTTTTGAACAAAGACCTGATATAGTCTAGAGCCCAAAGCCCATATTCTAAGTTGCTTTGATTGTTCTTTCCAGATTTGGAGATCCATGTGAAGGAGGTTAACCATGAAATCTGAAATCTTCAGGACCCCAAGCAGCAGCTGTCTTGATAGCAGTCCTGACTTTAAGAGAAAGGCTATTTGGTCTAATGGAACAAAATGTTATTAAAACATTAGAAAATAGATTTAGCATGAGTAAGTGAAGTGGTTTGGGTAGCTGTAAATTGACATAGGTGAAGTTAGTTCCAGCTGCCACTATATAACTTATCAAGCCTTTCTTCCTAAAGCAAATTCAGTTGTCATATAGGAATAGTAAAACACTCCAGTTAAACTCAGTTAATAAATCTGTAGGACGCAAATTCACCACTATAAGTCTGAAGTTCACATTAAGGACTGTTACTCTATTTACTGTCTTTCCTTTTTTTTTTTAAACCTCCAGGGTTATTGCTGGGGCTCGGTGTGCCTGCACTATGAATCCATTGCTCCTGGAAGCCATTTTTCCGTTTTTGTTGCCATTGTTGTTTATCATTGTTGTTGTTATTATTGTTGTTGTTGGATAGGACAGAGAGAAATCAAGAGGGGGAGAGAAAGATAGACACCTGCAGACCTGCTTCACTGCTTGTGAAGTGACACTCCCCCTCAGGTGGGGAGCCTGGGGCTGGAACCAGGATCCTTACACTGGTCCTTGCACTTTGCACCAGGTGCTTTTAACCCACTGCGCTACCGCCCAGCTCCCTATTTGATTTATTTCTATTTGCAACAGAAGAAGGCTTATTTTTCAAATGGCAGTTTCTTTGTTATTATAAAGCAATTTGGTAAGTATTCAAAGTTAAAAGAAAGGAGTTAGCCAATCACAGTCCTATGATACTATGAATATTTCAGTCCATTTCTGCTTCACTTTTACTTTGTATAAATTTTGTCAGTTTATAAACTAAATAAATGCCATGTTAATGAATGCTTAATATTACCAATAGTAAGTATTTCAATATTTACTCAGTGATTCTTTTATTACTAGACATTGGGTAGTTGGCAACTTTTTTTTAATAATAAGTAATAGCATGATAAGTATTTGGGGGATACTTCCAGATTTTAGATTAGTTCCTGAGGTCAGAAGTAGCACTGTAGAGCCAAAGTTATGAGAACATTTGATATTCTCAAGAAATATTGTCATACTCGAGGGCTTTTTTTTTTTTTTAATACCACCAAGGGTAATGTTGTGGTTCAGTGTCTGCACAATGAACCCATTGCTCTGAGAAACCATGTTTACCCTTATTTTATTTTTTTAATAGAACAGAGAGAAATTGAGAGGGAATCTGCACATAGAGAGGTAGAGAGAAAAAGAGGTATCTGCAGACATGCTTTACTGCTCATAAAGCTTCCTCATGCAAGTAGGGAGCAAGGAATTGAACCTGGGTCCTTGTGCTTGGTAACATGTATACTCAACCAGGAGTGCCACTTCCTGGTCTTCCTGTCATATTCTTTTATTTAAAAAATGATACAGTTTTCAATACTACTAGCAACTAATCAGACAAAATTGCAAAGTGACTAAAAGTAGTTTATGGAATTAGGCCTGGGTCTTTAGACATCAGCATAACGGACCTTTAGAGCTGAATAATTATTACTGGGTCTAAGGGAGACTGCCCTGAACATTGTAGGACATTAACAGCTCCTCTGATATTCATCCACTAATCATGACAATGAAAAATGTCCTCAGACATTGCTAAATATTACCTGGAGAGCAAAACCACCCATTACTGAGGCCTACTGTGTTAGACAAACTTTAATTATATGACCTCTTGCCCATTATGCCAACATGAATAGTTACTCGATTTCCTTGGCTCATTTATTTATTGTAAACCAGGAATGATTATATACGGCATGATTGTAAAGATTAAATAAGATAATGCATATGTGACATTTCATGTAATGCTAGGCACATGTAGACTTAACATGAAGAATGTTAGTCTCCAATAATCACTTATAGTGAAGACCATGGTTCTAGCGCCCAGTGAAAGGAACTGGCTTTTATATGTGAGTGAAGGAGAGATGGCTATCTCCCTTGGTAAATCAATGATGTTTGTTCATTCATTTAGCAAGTATTTCTTGAGCTCTAACTATATACCAGATATGTACTAGGCAATCAAGGACACAGCACTGTGCAAAAACACTGTCCTCATAATAATTTCTTATGAGGAATTTTTGGTGGAAATATGGGTAATATGAAAATGTCTACCCAGGCACAAAGACAAAAAGCTAAGAGTGAACAATTAGTTAACCCTGTTGCTTCTTGTTTGCAGAGCTTATACAGCTGTGTATAAGTGAGATCTCTCACTGAGAGGTCTTACTTGGCTGAAGTCAAACATTCAGGCTCAATAAGGAAAGTGATTTCAGAACTCTGGCATTGTTGCCTAAGGAGATGGGTTTGTTTAATTTTCTTCCTGTATATGTGATGTCCATTGTCATGGATGCTACTAAGTCATTTCTGGAAGCTATGCTCTTCTTTCTTTCTCCTTAAAATACTATTAAAATGAGGTATTGTGGTGAGAAACTAGGACCTTACTGAAAAGATAAAAATAAGGTGGGGTAGACTGAGGGCCATTGACCATACTTTGCTCTTATGGTTACAGAGTGATTGGACACATCATAGAAACATATTTTCCTGCTTCTTGGGAGATTTGGAATGCTGAATTTCTTGGTGAGACTATATCAAATATGAATTTCTCAAGTTTTTTTTTCCAGTGTTATGACTCACATGTAAGGTGTAGCCTTAATGCATGTTAACTAGTATAAACACATGTTTGAACAATTTTCTCTTTTAATCCAGGTTGATACTAGTCAGAATTCATTTCAGATAAAATCTCAACCTGTACTTGAACTCAAAGGTGAAAGTGCATTCCATTCCATTCCATTCCATTCCATTCCATTCCATTCCATTCCATTCCATTCCATTCCATTCCATTCACATTTTATGGAGCAACTCTACTGCCAGCTATGACTTGGCAACTTGTTTTTCCTGCAAAAGATGGTTCTCAGGAATGTCTACAGAATGGGGAGCAAATCTGAATAGCCCATCTTGAAGGCAAAATGGACTGACTATATAGGATTTCATAATATTTATAGTATTTAAGGCAATTCTGTGAATTTTGGGCTTTTAAAACATCTCTTTGCTTTGTAAATGTGGAATTGCTTAATCTACTGCCTCCTGCTATTCATTTCAGGATTATCACAGTATGATTTGCTAAAGGACCAAAGACAACTGTCAAGCCCTTAAAAGGGAATTTTCCTGTCTAAACCTCACACAGACTGATTGCTTGGGACTGCATTTATTCATTTCCCAACATTCATTACCATACTTCATCTTGGATTAATTTCTAGACAATACTAGCTCAATGCTTTGTGAGTTCCATCCATAAAGGGGAATTCAGTCACTGCCTCTGCCCAAGTGGACAGTCTTCATCTATTTGTGGTAACAAAGCTCTTTGGTCCCTTGATCCAGCCATGTGTTCCTACATCAGAGTCCCATCATTAGAGGCACATGAGCTACTGGGGATAATCAGTCAGCCTTTTGGATAATTTTTAAGTCTTTCCTTACTGTAACCTACTGAAATTGGTATTTTCAAATCTGTAGTCTTGAATGTAAAGAAAAACTGATTGTGAGAGTAACTGTGAACATCTCCTTTCAACAGAATATTCCCTATTCTTGTATGAAGACTGTATATATTTGTATCATTTGTTCCGTTGTTGTCACTTCACAAACTACTCAGTGAAATGGCGCAGAAAATTTTCTCCTAAAATTCCCTGACCGGAGTGACTGCTTTCAGAAACTTCAGAAAACATCTGTGGCAGTAGTGGTTTGGAATCTAGTTTCACAGTGTAGTCTGGTTTGTGACCATCTTCAGCAATAGATTAGACCTCAGGATCTGAAGTAGGGTCTTGGCAAGTAGCATGTAAAAGTATCTCCAGCAGGAATATGCAGACAGGGCTTCAACCAGCCCTCCATTCTTTAGTTCTGTCTATATCACTGGGTGGAGAAATATAATAAATCACTACTTGTAGGAAATCAGAACATTAAATGAAATGATATATAAAGGAATTAGTTCTTGGAATAACACTATTTTGTTCAACATTACCCAGAACATTTTTTCTCTAAAACATATTATAGTGGAAAAGTATTAATGGAACAATGCTTATTAATGCTCTATTAGATTTGAAACAGCTGAAACCCCCAGAACAAATTATACCAGCTTACTGAGTAATGAAAGGAGTAGAGTGCAAAATATTTTTTTTCTCTGAAACCAATATCCAAACCAATATCACCACCAACTCTATCACCCCCCTGCTTAAGTATTGAGCCAGTAAATAAGAACCAGTGGACATATATAAGGGTTTAATAAAAACCATATCAAATAATTCTGTACAGTAAATGCAAACTAAAGCAAAATAATATCAATCTTTTTAGAGTAATTACTAAGCATTCCAGTAAATAAAATGAAATAATAAAGAAATGTAATTCACTTTAATGAAAATACAATATTCTAATTAGAAGATAGCTTACATTCACTAAGAAAGTACACGAAAGAGGGCTGGTGAAATTGCTCACTTATTAAATGTGCTGCTTTGCCATGTGCATGGCCCAGGTGTGAGCTCACATCTCACCAAACTGAAGGTCGCCTTGGTATCTCCTTTCTCCCTGTCTTTGCACTCACCCCCACCACCACCACTGTGGATCTCTGTCAAAAGAGAGAAAGGGAGAGAAAAAGTTTTTAAAAAGTAAAATATACTTTTAAAAAGTAAAATCTATCAGAAAAAGAAGACTCTTTCAGACCCCAAGGATTTTTCAGATCCTTTTAAGAGTCTGTGCCAACCTTACTTTCTCCTTGCCTAAAGGACGCTCCTCAGCTCTGGGGTCTAGAAATATGTCCATAGCTTGTTTACACGGTTTGTTTACTGAATAAATCCTAATCAGAGATAGATCGAAATTAAGCTTAAATAGAGGATTTTTAGACTCAGGGTAAAACTCAAATTTTCTGATTAGACAAATGATAGCTAAGGCTAGAGAGCACTAATGAAAGATTGCAGGCAAAGACATCAGGGCTGCCTGCCAGTTCACAGACTGAGTTTGGCAGACAGTGGTGCTTTGACAGGGAGTTTCTCTGTGCATTTTAGAAGGCAGAATAGATCAAAATGCAGCCAACATATTGATTTATTCTCTTTGTACTGGACATGACTTTTTATTAAAGAAAGCAGATATTCAATAGTGTTAACTAGTAATGGAATTGACTTTTCACTAATTGCACAGACCTTGGCATTAATACACTTTAATGGAACCTGGGCCCTGTGTCTCTCAGATCAATCCTGAAGTTTTTCTCTAACTCTTTCTGGTCAAAGGACACGTACAGCATTGTAATTGAGATCATTTTATCTTACTTTATTTTATTTTATTTGCCTCCAAGGTTGTTGCTGGGGCTCGGTACTAGCACTATGAATCTACTGCTCCTGGACTCCAGGAGTCATTTTTTTTCCCATTTTATTGGATAGGACAGAGAGAAATTGAGAGAGGAGGGAAGATAGAGAGGGAGACAAAATTAGACATCTGCAGACCTGCTTCACCGCTTGTGAAGCGACCTTTCTGTAGGTGCAGAACTAGGAGCTCAAACCTGGACCTTGCGGGGCCCTTGTTCTTCTTAGCATGTGTGTTTAACCTGTTGTACTACTGCCCAGCCCCATCAAGACCTTTTTATATCTTTCTTTCCCTTCCTTCCTTCCTTCCTTCCTTCCTTCCTTCTTCCTTCCTTCCTTCCTCTCTCCTCTCCCTCCTTCCCCTTTCCTTTCCTTTCCTTTCCTTTCCTTTCCTTTCCTTTCCTTTCCTTTCCTTTCCTTTCCTTTCCTTTCCTTTCCTTTCCTCCCTTTCCTTCCCCTTTCCTTCCCCTT